>NW_027635418.1:0-35246 GCF_903797595.1 Erithacus rubecula | reverse complement strand
GAACCAGCACCGAGACTGAGATTGGCAACTGTGAGCACTCTGGGACCAGCACCGGCACCAGAACCAGCAGTGAGACTGAGATTGGCACTGTGAGCACTCTGGGACCAGCACCAGAACCAGAACCAGCACCGAGACTGAGATTGGCACTATGAGCACTCTGGGACCAGCACCGGAACCAGCACCGAGACTGAGATTGGCATTGTGAGCACTCTGGGACCAGCACCAGAACCAGAACCAGCACCGAGACTGAGATTGGCACTATGAGCACTCTGGGACCAGCACCGGCACCAGAACCAGCACTGGGACCAGAATCACTCTGAGACTGTGACTGAGTCCAAGACTGAAAACAGAACCAGCACCGAGACTGGTACCCATAAGGACTGAGACTGAGACCAAGACCAGCCCTGCCTGGGATTGAGATCACACCAGGATCAGATTCAGCACCAGGAGCGCTCCAGACTGCTCCAAGACTGGGACCGACACCGGGAGCGCTCTGGGACCTCCGTGTTCACTCCGGGGAGTTTTGGCTGCGCTCCCGAACAGGACTGGGAGGGACCCCTGGGTGGGGCGGGGCCCCATCGGTTCACATTGTCCTGGTGCAGCCAGAACGGTCCATATGGTCCCAGTTTGTACAATCCCAGTCCATATGGTCCCAGTTTGTACAATCCCAGTCTGTGTGTTCCCAGTTTGTACAATCCCAGTCCATATGGTCCCAGTTTGTACAATCCCAGTCTGTGTGTTCCCAGTTTGTACAATCCCAGTCCATATGGTCCCAGTTTGTACAATCCCGGTCTGGAAGGCCCTGATCCATCTGGTCCCAGTCTTTGCAGTCCCAGTCAGGAGGATCCCAGTCCATGTGATCCCAGCCCCCATGCTCCCAGTCTGGATGGTCCTGCATGGATCACACTGCCAGGGTCTGGAATTCCACTTCCCAGCCAGGAAAAGTTGTTCCTGCGTGTACTGGTTTTGGTTCTCCAATCTGAGATTTCCCAACCAAGGCACCTATTTATATCATGACTTTAGCACCCCAATCTTGTTCCCAATCCCTATCTCGTTCCTGTTCCCCTTCCCAAACTTGTTCCCATTCCCAATCTGGTTCCCAATCCCTAACTCATTCCTGCTCCTGATCCCATTCTCAATCTTCTTACTGTTTCCATTCCCAGTCCTGTTCCTGATCCCAATCCCGTTCCTATTCCCATTCCAATCCCGATCCCATTACTGGTCCTGATCCCTATCTCATTCCCATTCCCAATCTTCATCCCATTCCTGTTCCCATTCTCAATTCCATTCCACGTTCCCATTCCCAATTCTAGTTCCCCAGTTTCCAGTCCCATTCCCATTCCCATTCCATTCCCATTCCCATTCCCATTCCCAATCTGATTTCCATTTCTGATCCCTATCTCATTTGCAATCTCGATCCCTTTACCAATACTGATTCCATTCCTATTCCCAAACTGGATTGCATTCCCAATTGCTATTTCATTCCCATTCCTAATCCCGTTCCCGATCCTGGTCCTGTTCCTATTCCCAATCCTGATCCTGTTCCCAATCCCGTTCCCATTCCCGGTCTCGCTGCTGTTTCCAGGGAATCATTTTGATCTCAACCTTCACCCCAAATTGAGGGGGTCAAAACCCCCAATCCCCAAATGTTGGGGTTTGAAGTATTTGGGGTGTCCAACACCTCTGATCCTAAAATTTGGGATTCAGCTCCCCTGATTGCCAAATTCTGAGGTCAAAAACCCCCCAAACCCAAACCCTGGGGTGTCAAATCCCCCCCAGATGACAAATTTTAGGATCATCTCAGGCCCCAACTGCTAACTCTGGGGTTAAATCCTCGTAACCCTCAAAATTTGGTGTCAAACCTCCCCAAACCCCAAATCCTGAGGTGTAAAACACCCTTGACCCCAAGTTTTAGGATCAAACCCCCCCCAGACCCCAAACTTTGGGATTAAACTCCCCCAATTCCCAACCTCTGGGGTTTGAAATATTTGGGGTGTCCAACCCCTCTGATCCCAAAATTTGGGTTAAATGCCCCTGATCCCCAAATTCTGGGGTCAAACCCTCTGATCCCAAACCCTGGGCTGTCAACCCCCCCCCAAACTTTAGGATCAAACCTCTCCCTTCCCCAAACTTTGGGGTCAAACCCACCAGACTCCAAACTCCCCCCAAATCACTCCAGACTTGGGGGGCACAGCTGGGTTCATTTAGGATTGATTTAAGGTTGATTTGGGATTCATTTGGGGTGGGGGCAGCTCCTAGTGCAATGTCTGCAGAGACCCTGGGTACAATGCTGGGAAAAACCCCAAAAACCCCAGTGGAACCCCAAAAACACCTGGGGAAACCTAAAAAGGGGATTTGGGGTGGCAAAAGGAGATTTTGGGATGGAAAAGAAGATTTGGAGGGAGGAAAGGGGGATTTGGAATGGGGATTGAGGATTTTGTGTGGGAAAAAGAATTTGAGGTAGACAGGAAAGTACCTTGGGTGGAAGAAGGGGATTTGGGATGGGAAAAGGAGATTTTGAGGTGGGAAAAGGGATTCGGGATGCACAAAAGATTTGGGCTGTGAAAAGGCAAATTTGGGGTCTTAAAAGGACATTTGGGGTGTACAAAGAAGAATTTTGGGGCTACAAAAGGGGGATTTGGGATAAAAAAAGAGTTTTGGATAAAAAAGGAAGATCTAGAATAAAAAAAGGAAGATTGGGATAAAAAAGGGAGGATTTGGGAAAAAATGGAGGATTTGGGCGGACCTGAACTTACCTAGGGGAGTGGGGTCAGGTGGAAGCTTTGGGACAGGGTCAGGACCATTTTTGGGGATGTTTGGGGGGATTTTGGAGTATTTATATGGGATTTGGGGTCAGTTCAATGGAATTTGGCTCATCTCAGGCCCTGAGGTTCAAGGGCTCAGCACCAAATGCACCACGGGGCTCACTGGGATCAAGTCAGTCCTGACAAACCATGGCTCTGCCTTTCTTTCCCTCTGGTCCAGTGCAGTTGATGAGGAAAGTTTTTTTTTTAGAGTTATGGAAAATATTTCAAAGAGCTTCTTAGAAATAAGTTCCTATTTTAAAGAGTGTCTTTTATTACTGTTTCTCAGAGCAGAGTTGATTGCAGCGTTCTGTGATTGGTATTGATCCAGGGTCTCTCCTCAGGAGATCTGGCCTGCTCAGAGAAGCTCTACCTTGAGGTCCGATCCAGTGTGGACAACCTTGCTCCACATTGCCCAACCCCATCCTGTCTGTCCTCAATCACCTGGGATCTGCTTTGGTTGGAGATCTGGCAGCATTCAGGGAAACAGGGGGTTTCTTCCTTTTCTCTTTTTGAAGCAATCTAAAACTCCTGAGTTTCCCCATTACAAACAGACACCCTCCTTAAGTGTGTGCCAAGGAGGTTTCTCTTTCCAAGGCAGAGCCATGCAAGATCTGTTTTAGGCCTTTGGACTCCTTGGTTCCACAAGGCCCTGTTGTGTCACCATGGACTCTGGGTTCTGTGAGGCTCTGCAGTGTCACAATGGATGTTTGGTTCCATTGAGCCCCACAGTATCACAGTGCTCTTCTTTTTCCTGTGGCAAGCAGCAGCAAACCCCACTGGCAGAGCCACATGCCTGGGAAGAAGGAGGATGGGGGACATTTGGAGTGATGGTTTTTGTCTTCCTTCGTCACAGTGCTGTGGGGTGGGGCCCTGCTGTCCTGGAGATGGCTGAACAGCGGCCTGCCCATGGAAGGGGGAAGAGACAACAACCTCTGTCCATGGAACTACAACAGCAGAGAGGTCAGGCCAAAGGCTGGCTTTAAAAGTCTGTTAGCAGCAGAGGAAACCTCAATGTGAGAGGAAAGATGTGTGCTAATGTCTTTACAAATCACTTCATGGGTGAAGGGATGGCTATTAGGGTCTTTGAAATGGGTTGTAAAGTTTCTACTGGCTTTGGGCAGCAGGTTTGTTACTGGGCCCACACAGCTTGACTCCTGAACCAGACAAGAGTCTGCACAAGGCTGAACTTCTGAACTTCGGGGGAAATGCCAGATTCAAGGGGGAATATGGGGTACATGGGTTGGGAAGGCTGCATCTTCCGAGTACCTTGGCAAACGGGGAAGGGAAGAGGGCAAAATGTGGCCGGGAGTTAAGAATAAAAGGAGGTTGCACTCTCTGAAGCCTGGAGAGAGAAAAATCTGTGGGTGTGTGTCCTGTAATGATGCCACCTCCTAGGACAGTGGCTGCCTTTGGTGCACCAAATGTTTCCTCTCAACTGACATCAGGAAACTGGGATGGTGAGTTTTGTTTTCCATGGAAAAGAGCCAACGTTGATATCCAGGGGCCTCTAACTGGGACTGGGCTTCCACCTGCTAAAATTTCATAGGGTGCAGGATTTCTCCCAGACCAAAGCTGCCACCACTGAGAAGCCTGGGTGCTGTTGGAGTGCCAAATGCCTCCTCCTAATGACATGTGGAAACGGGGATGCTGATTTTGTTTCCTGTGGATAACATCAACCGTTCCTGTGCAGAGAACACAGGCCAGCCCTGCGCTCCCCAGGCAGGGAAAGCCCCGGGATGCCCCAGAAGATGGAGCACGGCCGCTGCGGGGTGTCTGCCCGGCCCCTCTGCCGTCCTGTCCCTGGCCACGTCCACAGTGGGTGCCATGGGGCCAAGCTGGCAGCAGCCATCAGCATTGTGACAAGACCTTGAAGTTCACAGTGTTGTGGAACTGAAGCTTCAGCACAGAGACCTTTCCAACCTGATCTGCCCTGGTTCCTCTGAGTCTCTGCACAGAACACGGCGCGGAACAAAATGGCAGGAAGGGCCTGTGTGTCCCAGGGCCCTGGATTTGCACTGCTTGAGCTCCACAGAGATACAGGCAAAGTGAAGAAGCCAAACTTTATTGATGGGTAGCACAGCAAAGGGATGAGCTAAGGGGAACAAAAGGGATGGGCACAGTTTGAGGACTGATGGGAGGGAGCAGGACTGCTGGGAAAGGATTCAGAGTGTCCTGGCAAGCTCTTTCTCCAGCTCCCTCTTTGCTCTTGGTGGAGGTAGAACATTCCACAGGAAAGCAACTGGTGCCACAAGGAGTGGGCAGCATCAGACAGCTCTGGGGTGAACCCTCAGGATTGCTGTATCCTGAGGGAACACCATTGGCCTTGACCTGTAGGCACCTGCAAAAGCTTCAAATCAGCTGCCTCAGCTTCCAGGACCTCTCTTGGCCACATCCTGATGTGTGTGCAGGACAACTGCGAGGCACTGCTGGGACCCCGCGGGACAGGGGCAGCTGTCTCGTGTGCACGTAGCACCCCATCACGGAGCTGGGCTCATCCCAAAACCACATCAACCATCTGGTGTCAGCAGAGAGGAGCAAGGAGCACTGGGCTGGCTCCTCACAGGGTGTCTCAGCTGGTCTTGCTCCATAACACGCCCCCATTTGAAGGGCTGCTAATGCCCAACTGCCAGGAATGCCGTCCTTGTTCTCTCCAAGGCGCACAGGAAGAGCCAATGAGCAGGATGCCTTGGGAGGCACATCCTCCAAGCCTTTGCTGAGGCCAGGGACACAGCAAGATCAGCCAAGACTCTCCACGTTTTCTGGCCCACACAGCCCAGCTCGGTGCTGGCCCTGGCCCACAGCAGCTTCCACCAAGCGAGAGGCAAATGCATATGGCCAAGGGTTGAAAAGTTAACATATTGAAATATCCATTTATAACACTCCTGAGAACTCCCAAAAAAAAACCCAAATTGCTCCCGAATATCCTCCAAAAGTTATCTATATTTGCTCCTGGCAGGCATGAGTTGTTGAATCAGGCCCTTTGGAGAGCAGGGCACAGCAAAAGAGCTAAAAGCAAAATTGGGGATTTGGAGCCTAATTTTTACAATAATTTGGAATTCTGGGGTCCTCTGGCACAAATAATAGCATCAATTCTTTCCCCAGGTGTTGCTGCTGCTCAGGCATTGACTACGCTTGAGAAGCTGAGATGCTGGGTGAATGAACAGCTGAATATCACTTCCACTGTTTGAAACAAATGCTTACAGATGTAAATAGTATTAGACACTCCACACTGCAGAATAGAGCTGCTATAGATTTTTTGCTATCAGCACATGGGCACGAGTGTGAGGATTTTAATTGGATGTGTTGTATGTATCTTTCTGACCATTCTGCATCCATTCATGAGAAGATCAAACAACTGCAAGATAATATGAGGAAGTTAACTGTGGACGATTGGGGTTTGGATGAATGGTTAGAAGGATGGGGAATACCTGGGTGGTTGAAAGATATAAACAAAGGGGTTTGGATATTTTTGTTCGTTATTATCACATTGTTTTTTTCTATAACTAAAGTCAGTGATTCACTTGATAAGATAGAATATGATATGATATGATATGATATGATATGATATGATATGATATGATATGATATGATATGATATGATAAAGAATATAATAAAATATAAGATAGTATATGGCTAAGATAGTATAAGAATACAGTAATATAGGATAAGGTAAGACAAGATAAGATAAGACAAGGATAAGATAGCAAAGATGATTTGGCTGGTACAAAAAAGAAGGGGAATTGTAGTAATGCTGAACAAGGTTGAGATGCTGGTGGACATGTCTGTACAAATCTGGGCCTTGTGTGGTGTGCACCAGCCAAAAACCATATTTTGTTGCTATGATTTGCTGTTCAGTTCTTTCTGCATATTTTGCTGTTTGTTCACATGCTTCTTTCACATGCCAGCTGTTTTTGTGCATTTCTTAGTTTAGACCAGCGTTTATAACAGGTGCACAGCATGAGAAAGTTTTAGGAGTTGTTTGGTAACTTGTTTGAAACCCCCCACAAGGCCGCTGGAACATAAACTATGCTAAATGGGGAGAGAAGAAGTTGACAACACAGAACACCAAGATTAGAAGATTCAAAATAACAGGAGGTGGTGAAACTGCATGTGACCACCAGTTACTGACTCTGGGGGGTTTGAATGGGTGGATCAACACCCTAAAATTACCAATTGTAGAGCGTGTCCCCACATGGGTGATGGTTCTAAAAATGGATATTTAAGGTGAATTATAAGCAATAAATCAGCTTCTGCAAAATCATATTGATCTGCTGTGCAAAAGTCCAGTTTGATCCTGCAGGGGCTGTGTCCGATAGGGCAGGACCCCATCCCCTATAGGACACAGCCCCCATCCCCTATAGGGCAGGACCTCATTCCCTATAGGGCAGAACCCCATCCCCTATAGGCCACAGCCTCATCCCCTACAGGGCACAGCCTCATCCCCTATAGGACAGGACCTCATTCCCTATAGGGCAGAACCCCATCCTCTATAGGGCACAGCCCCATGTGTTAGGAAGGATGAGGAGTTGACAGGAAGGTCTCACACGTGTGTGTATAACTGAAAGATTTTTGAATGTAGAATCTGAAGAAGGAAGAGAGATGAGAGCAAGTTTTGATGTAGAAGAAAAGTATTGCTGAGCCAGTCTTACTGGGTAACTAAGAAGGCAAAGGGCAGTGAGTTGGAAGGGGCTTTTATGACTCTGAGCAAAGGATAAATCCACCTCAAACAAAAGATGCTTTTACCAAGGAAAAGAATTTTCACAGGCAAACAAAAATACCATGTTGCAAGTAGAGAAAAGATCACAGGATTTTCCCCAGCAAGATAACTAAAAAACAACTTCTAGCCTAAAGTGAAACACACTAACCTTTTGTGACTGGAAAATAGTCACAAGAATATTGCAATGTCAGTAGGTATGATAGGCTACAGGTGATAGTAAAGGGATTGATTGGTTGTCATGTCTTAGGATGCTCTGTAATGAAAATTATTGAATGCATTGTAACCAGAACTAGAGGAAGCTTTCAGAGGAACCCACAGATGTGGCTGTCAGGCTGTGGGCTGGGCTCTTGTCACCCATGGCCCATGAATTACTGCATCACATGGATAAAATAAAGAGCATTTTAAATGATAAATAAATTACTGCATCATTTGGATATAATAAACAGCATTTTAAAGAGTTCGCCTGGAGTTCTGCATCCCTCACTTGAGGCTCTTAAAATCAGAGAGTCTTACATGCAGCAGCTTAATTGAGTGTTTTGTTAAATTAATTTCTTTTCATTTATTGCCAATTCATGCCAATTTTATTTCTTTTGGATAATACAATCTCTGATGACTAAAAATAAGCGCTGGTTCTGAAGGCAAACAAAATGAGAACAGTGTCAAAATCTAGAGGCTCAGTTCTAAAAACTCAGCAAGAAAAAAAAAAACTTGGGGTTGTTAGTATTGACATTTGCATTTGTTTACGAAGACCGGAAAATGCCAAAGTATTTTTTACACTGCTCTATGTAGGGATTTTGCAGGTATTATATCTTAGTAAATGATTTACTGAATCCTACACAGAAATTGCAGGAAACAGAGTTCTATCTGCTCTTAAGATTCGTTTGCAGGAATTGATAGGAAGTTGAAAGAAAGCTGTGAGTCAGCTGTGAAAAGTAGTGTGGAAGCAAAGGTCTTTTACATCAGCAATCCCATAACACCAAGGGCTCTGCACTGTTTTAGTTAGACTGTGCAGATGTCAGAATATATTATTCTAATACAATTTAGCATGGCCAAAACTGAGGTGAGCCACACTGACATCCAGTCTGGTTTACTCACACTCCAATTTTAAGTTCTGTCATGGCTGTCAAAACCTTACCATTGCATTAAAGGATGCAGGTTCTTTTGCTGCATGCATTAAGGAGATGAAGAAAACAGAAACTTAAATTCAAGCAATTGCTCTGTTGTCACCAAGAACAAAATGGATATAAGTAATAAAAACCTCTGAAATGCATGCTAGAGAAAATTCTTCCTGGTCAGACACACTGAGTGAACATGGCTGTGTCCTGGTCAGTGTAAATACAGCCAATCATCCATTTGGGCATGTCCTTAAAAACTGCACATGGACTGCACAGTCCTGTTAGGATACCTGCATTTGTACTGCAGTGGGAAATACAAGACCGGGTGCTGGGCAGGGGGAAACTTGTTGCTTCCTCTGAGTGCAGTAAGGAGAGTTTTAGGGAAACTGCCATCAGCAGAAAGATGAAAGATAATTCCTTAGAATTTGATAATTATCTTGTATTGAAATATAATTCTTTTGTTTCCTGCATTTACAATGCCTTTTGATCTTTTGGGAAACAGAAGTTGCCGATCTTACTTTCATCAAGGTTAACTTTTCAGAGTGGTCCACACAGTTCATGGTATTCACAGCAGTGTCTGGTCAGTCACATGCTGCTGAAGCTCTTCTGAAGATCACTTTTAATAGATAATTAGTATTTCAAAGACCACTGGTGTGCAATGACTAGAGTACAATGACTGGAATGTGAGAGCAGTGAATTAACTTGCAGTGCTGCTGTGTTCTGCACAGCCTGGCAGCTAAAGCAGCAGTCCCTTTATTTGATATGCTCTGCCCTTCTGACCTGTCTCATAGCAGCAAAGCACAGATTTTACTGCTGCCTGTCTGTCATTAAAGTGTGTCTGAAGGTGTTTTGCAGTTAGGGAGTGCATTAAAAATGCCACTTCAGTCAGTGCTGAGCTTCAGTGACAAAAATGCCTAAAGCTGCTGTTGCTTTGCACGTGCAGAACCAAAGTCCTGCCAAAACACAGCAGTGGTGATTTGCTGATGCTGTGTCTGGCTCTGTTGCCGTGGAAGGGTTATGGAGCAGTGAAAAAACAGCAACAAGACACTCTCTTGCTTGGCGCAGAAAAGAGAAAGAAGGAGCAATTAATTGAAAGAAAACATTGCCTTAAATAATTCAGTTTGTGGAAAACAAAATACAAACAGATCATTGGTCAGAGAAGGAGACACATTTCCTCCCTGACTTTCTCATGGACCTTGCAGGTGTTTATCTCTGTTATGATTCCTTGTCTAATGTTTACAATAGAGAAAAAGTCTCCAGCTTGGAAAAAATCCTGGCTGGAGCTGGGAAAGTTTCATGTCCTCAGAAAAATACACAGAACTTGAGAAAAAAGGCCGAGCTAAAATTTGCCTAGGCCTTCAGCAGTCTCCACAATTCCCCCTTTCAGTTTTTAAACAAAACAAAAGAGAAGTATTTGTAATCCTCCAGAGGGCCCTTTGTCAAAGCAGAACAAACACCACTCCTCAGGAGATTTGTGGATACCTGAAGTGCCTAGGGAACTCTTCATACCTGGTGCTTTTAACAAACTCAATTCTAAAACTTAATTCTAATTACAATAACAAAACCCATCACCATTCACCAAAATTATCAAACAGTGAAAAAATCCACCACTAAGTAATTATTCTAATACAACAATGAAAACTATATCAACAGTTCCAACATGAACAGGTGAATGTCCATTCTCTGCTTGAAGAGGAATCATCTGGTCAGTGTTTTCTCTGGTTGGTGCTTGGTGAGCTGGTCAGCATGTGAAAGCTGAGCTGTGATCACACTCTGCCCCTGGTGTAGGTCAGGGCAGACACCTTGATGGTCAGCAGCAAAGACCCAGGCATGTCTCATCTGAAGCCTGAAATGAGGCAAAGGTGATTCACAATAACTGGATTGGTTAGATTTTTCTTTCTCTTTTTCCAATCTCGCTGTCCTAAAATAGGAACAGCATCATCTGTTATGATTCTTTCTCTTGTGTTTACAATAAAGAAGAAATCTCTAGCCTGGGAAAAATCCTGGCTAGAGGCTGAGAAAATTTCATGGCCAGAGAAAAAATACTTAGAACTTGAAAAAAATGCCTAGCTAAAATGTGCCTGGGCCTCCAGCAGTGTCCACAACCGGGACTGGCACCGGCTGTGGGGATTGGTTGTGGCTTTAGATCTTCCCAGAGCAGAGCAGCTGCTGGCTGCTGTAAAGTTGTTTCTTGTGAAGGCACGTCAGGCTCCAAAGGCAAAGAGCCCAAGGCTCTCCAGTCCCTGTTCAATCTCTCTGCCATAAAGTCCCGATGGAAGCAGGAGCAGCTCTCTGCTGCAAGAGGTGGAAGCTGCGGCTGGTGCAGAGTCTCCAGAGGCAGATGCTCCCTGGCCTTTCTTCTTCTGTTCTTTTCTTCTTCATCTTCCTCTTCCTCTTCTTTTTCTCTCGCGTGCTGGTAGTGGTGATGAGGATGGTGGTGGAGAAAGAGAGAGCGATGACAGAGGAGCGAGAGAGAGCGCTGGCTCCAATACAGAGATTTTTATTGACAAATTACCCAATGAGCCAAAAGCAAGAACCCCTGGGGCAGTTGGTTCCAGGTGTGCTGCACGTCCCTCCAGGTGAAAGCAAACTGAGGCCTGCACTCTGCTGCCAAAGGAATGGAGAAAAATGCATTGGCAATGTCAATGGTGCCACTTTGCTGCCTTGGGCTCCAGCTCCTCCTGGAGATCCAGCATGTCCGGCACGGCAGCGCTCAGCACTGGAGAATCAATGACGGGGAGAGAGAGGGGGTCTACTGACTGCTGATCAGAATCCAAATTTACTCTCAGCTACATGTGCTTATATACCATTTTTTGGAAAGCTGGTAATTTTTTTCCCACATTGTTTGGGGTAAACATCACACAAACAAGTGTACACATTTTGCATCATTTCTATTTGATTCATTCTTCTTTCCTGTCACCAGTCTTGATGCAATGTTCATGGAGTCTTCAAAGCTCTGTTTGCTCTTGCCAAGGCATCTTGGCTTTGAAGCTGCTTATGCTCATGAAATCCACAGTACTCTGTCTTAGCTCCCACAGTGGAGTCACTTCATTCAAGGCACAATAGCCTAGATTTCAGCCTAATTTCAGCCTAGTTTCAGCCATTCCCCATAACATTTCAGTGTTGGACAGTGTTGCAGTGCCCAGAGTCCTGCCAGGCCCGGTGCCCCAGGACAGACACCCCGAGCCCCCCCTGCCAGGCCTGGCTTTGCAGGCCGGGCTGTGCGGGGCCAGAGCAATTGGCCGATGGATGCGGCCAGGGAGTTGTGCTCAGCGGCTCCATGGCCGGCTGCAGGCCGGGGATGAGGGGTGTCCCTCAGGGAGGCTCTGCCTGGGCCCCATGGCTCTGTGCCCAGATGTTCTGCCCGAGGTCTTGCTGGCTGCCACTTGCCCAGCTGGATTGCATGGAGGGTCTCTTGTAATTCCCACCGGACACCTCCAGGTCAATGTAGTCTTCCTCCTCAGAAAGTTTTTGGTCCATGGACTCTTCCCAGTCTGATGGTTCTTGGTAACTGTCAGCATCTCTATGGGATAGCTCATGTTCACTGCATTCTTCCCAGTCAAAAAAACTGTGGGAGCCACCGACTTGTCCATGGGCAAGGCCTTGTTCTGAGCATTCTTCCCAGTCTGACACTTCTTGGTAGCTGTCAACATCTCCGTGGGACAGCTCGTGCTCGCTGTATTCTTCCCAATCAGACAGACTGTGGGAGCTACCAGCTTGTCGTTGGGTAAGGTCTTGCTCTGAGCATTCTTCCCAGTCTGACACTTCTTGGTAGTTATCAACATCGGTTTGGGACAGCTCTTCCTCGCTGCATCCATCCCAGTCAGAGAGCAAATGATAGCTGCAGACATCTTCTAAGGAGAGCTCCTGCTCAATGCAGAATTCCCCTTGGGATTTTTCATGGTAGCTGCTGCTTTCTTCTGGGAACAGTTCCTGCCCAATGCAGACTTCCCCTTCGGACTCTTTCTGGTAGCTGCTGCTTTCTTTTAGTGATAGGTGCTGCCCAATGGAGGCGTCCTCTTGGGATTCCTCATGGTCACTGCTTGTTTCTTTTGGAGAAAGTTCCTGTACAGTGCAGGCTTCCCCTGGGATTTCTTCATGGTCACTGCCAGAAACTTCTTTTGACAGCTCCTGCACAATGCAGGTTTCGTCTTGGGATTCCTCATGGTCGTTGCTGGTTTCTGCAGGGGAGAGCTCCTGCTCAATGCAGGCTTCCCCTTGGGTCTCTTCAGTGAAGCTGCTGGTTTCTGCAGGGTACAGCCCTCGGTCAATGCAGGCTTCCTCTTGTGTGTCTTCCTCGTAGCTGCTTGTTTCTTCTGAGTACAGCTCCTGCTCAATGCAGGCTTCCCCTTGGATCTCGTCAGTGTAGCTGCTGGTTTCTTCAGGGGAGAACTCCCGTCCAATGCAGGCTTCCCCTTGGTATATCTGTTGGTCACTGCCGGTTTCTTCTTTTGATATCTCCTACTCAATGCACGCTCCTTCTTGGGATTCTTCACGGTCGCTGCTGGTTTCTTCTTCTGACAGCTCTGTCAGAGTCTGTCTGAGCCTCTCATCTGTTTCTGCCCAACGATCCTCGCCTGAGGCCTGCGCTGCCCAGGGATGGGAGGAACGCCAAGTGACTGTTCCGCAGGTGATGCCTTCCAGGACTGGTTTCTCATGACAACTAGTCATGGGGCGCTGACTCAACAAAGCTCCCACAGATGGAAGAACAATGGACTGGTCAGTATGGGCTACCCTACGTGTGTTCATAACAACAAAGATGGTTTCGTGTGCCTTGAAGCATCCTGTTTCCACCTGTTCCTCAGTGTAATGAGCTTCACATACAATAGTCCATAAATCTTCCCACCTTTTGGCCAGAAGCCACTCGCTTTGGGAAAGGACTATAAAAGTGACTTTCTCAGAGGAGACCCCCGAGATCTCCCCAGACAGCAACAGACATCTACTGGCTGCTCCACGAGGATTCGTCTGCCCGTCTTGGTAGCTATAATCCCGACACCTCTTTCTCTCTCTCTCTCTCTCTCTCTCTCTCTGTCCCACTATGGCATTTTGGTTGGCACTAAATAAAGTGCATTTCTGTAGAAGTAAACTGATTTTGTCCCCTGCTGTGTCTTTTGTGCTCTGCGATCCATAAAAGAACCAGTCACGACTCCCGCTCGGGTTGGGCAGATCGTGACACATGGCCAGGCCAGGTCCCGCTGCAGGAAAAGTGCCAGGCAGCCCCAGCACAGGGAAGAACACAAATACAGAGTGCCAGGGTGGGACCTGTGCCAGGGAGATCCTGAGACAGCAAAGGCACCTTGGCAGCAGCAGCTCCCTGCAGGGCATGGCCAGAAGCCTCCCCTGGCAAGCTGGCCTGGTGGCCACCAGTGCAGAGCTGCTGCCTCAGAGGCATTTCTGGCTGGGCTCTGCAAAGCCACTTGTGCTCCAGGAACCTGACTGGGAAGCAATTGGCCCCAGCACCCTGGGGACAAGATATTAATGGCAAAACTGTTCATCCCTGCAGAGACAGGGCAGGCACAGAGGAAAGGGAAGAGCCAGGCCCAGGGACATGGCTGCAATGGTGATGGCTGTGAGGTCACTGCCACTGCAGCAGCCTGGCTGGCCCTCAGCAGACATTCTGGCCACAAGTGCTGTGAGGCCACCCAGCACATCAGAGAACCCATACAAGAGAAATTCCATCCTTGGGGAGGGCAGGGGTTTCACCATGTCAGCTTTCACAAAGCTCCTGCTCTTGGAGCATTCCAGGCATGGGGCATCCACTTCTCTGGAAAAGCACTTGCAGTTTTGTGCCCCTCTCATTGTAAAATATTTCCTCCTTCTAACAAATGTAGATCCACCCTGATCCAGTTTAATGATATGGACCCTTGTTCTGTCACTGCAAGTTCTGGGAGAGAATAACACTCCATTTTTCATGGACTTTGACCACTGTGCTTCCATTTACAAAGACCTTGGAGAGGACCCAAAAATCTCCCAAGACTGTGTTTGGAGGCCTCATCACATCATCATCAGGCAGAGGCTGAGGGCCCTGGGCTCAGTGGAGACTATGGACAGAACATGAGTAGCCTGAGAGGGATTGAAGGGAGGTTCCACAGATGGTGGAGCTTTTCTTCATTGCATAAAACAGCCTGAAAAAGAAATATTGGCACCAAGGGCAGGTGGGGAGGCCCAGAGTGGACACAAGGATAAAGAAATTTCTGTTCCAGGGCAGGACTGTGGTGCAGCACATGGCCCAGAAGGAGTCTGGAGCAGCCCAAGGCTGTGTATGGCCAGGCAGAGGCAGCAGGAGGCAGAGCTGTCAGCAAAGGAAGGGCCAGCGAGGTGGAGCAGCCGGGGGATGATGACAGCCTGCAGGGACAGAGGGCAGGGCATGGACACCGTAGCACAGCCTGGGCTGCAGAGGGCACAGGGATGGGCAGCAGCTGAAAGGCCCTGCCAGAGCCAACTGCTGCAGCACTTGGGCCATGGCTGCTGGCCCTGGGCCTGAGGCCAGCAGGGGACAAGTGAGCTTGGCTGTGCTGGGGCCTCATTGCCTCCTTGTCCCTGCTCAGCAGCCTGGCAGGGGCTGCCCCATGGTCCTGCCCTTGGCATTGCACATCCCCAGAGCCCAGTGCCCTGGGAAGAGCCCTGAGCAATGAGGGAAGGACAGGATCTGCCTTGCCAGGGACTGGGGCTCAGGCCTTGGCCCTTTGCATTCCTGAAACACATCCAGCTGTGCTCAGCACCAGAGACACCTTTCCCTGCTTTGTCCCCACCTGCCACCAGTGCCTCCAGTGTTCTGCTCTAACTGGGACCTGAAGACACTTTCTGAGTCCTGGCCCTCACTGGGATCTAGTTAAATATGAGAAACTTCAGTGCTTCAATCTCACTTGGAGCTCTTGAGAAGTTTTTTGACACACTCTCTCAGGGACTGAGTCTGATGTAAACAGCGCCAAAGTCCCCAGAGGGTGATTCAAGTCCTTTTGCTGTTCCTGTGCTGCTGAGCTGGGCCAGGCTCCAGCACAGAGGCAGCTCCTGGCAAGGGCAGCGCTGCAGAGAGACAGCTCTGCCCAGGAGCAGCTCCTGTGACAGCCCAGCAGGGCTGGGGCACTGCCAGGGCATGGCAGGGACACGAGCAGGGCACAGGCAGAGCTCACAGTGCTCAGCACTGGCAGGGGCTGTGTCATGTCCCAGAGGGGGCTGTGGCACAGCAGCACCTCTGTGGCTGTGTCATGGAGCCAGAGAGCAGCTGTGATGTCAGAAAGGGGCTGTGTGACAGCACAGGGTGGGTTGTGTGAGGACACAGATTGGGCTGTGACATCACAGAACAGCCTGTGATATTGCTGAGTGGGCTGTGACAGCACTGGACGTTTGTGTGACACCATAGAGAGGGCAGTGAGGTCACAGAGGAGACTGTGCCATCATAGAGGGTGGCTCTGTGATATCAGAGAGCAGGCTGTGACATTACAGAGCAGCTGTGTGATGTCCCAGAGAAGGCTGTGGCATCAGAGAGTGTGTTCTGCCATCACAGGTTGGCTATGTGACATCAGAGAGGGGCTGTGACATCCTGGAGCAGGATGTGACATCACAGAATGGCCGTGGGACATCCCAGGGCAGATTGTGTGACATCACAGCAATGACTGTGACTTCACAGATCACAGAGGCTGTGTGACATCACAGGGGCTATATCACATCACAGGGTACTGTATGACATCACAGGGGTTGTGTGACATCACAGGGCTGTGTGACAGCACATGTGGCCATGTAACATCACTGGGGGTTGTGTGACATCACATGGATTGCGTGACATCACAGGGCTGTGTGACATCACATGGGTTGTGTGACATCCCAGGGCTGTGTGACATCATAATGACTGTGTGACATCATAGGGTGCTGTGTGACATCACAGAGCTGTGTGACATCACAGGGGCTGTGTGACTCTCATAGTGTGCTGTGTGACATCACAGAGCTGTGTGACATCACAATGACTGTGTGACATCATAGGGTGCTGTGTGACATCACAGGGCTGTGTGACATCATAGGGTGTTGTGTGACATCACAGGGGCTGTGTGACATCACAGGATGTTGTGTGACATCATAGGGTGTGGTGTGACATCACAGAGCTGTGTGACATCACAGGGCTGTGTGAGGTCACTGGGGAGGTCACTCTGCCTTGTTCCCCCCTCACAGTCCAATGCTGCTCGTGCACAGGGGGGTCCCCTGTCCCCCCAGGTCCCCCCGCCCCACATGCCACAGCCTCCCCCAGAGGATGTTCCACGAGATCGACCCCAGAGCCTGACACGGGGACAGGGACTGGGCCCTGCGGGTGGCACAGGGGGACAGGGACCCCCCGGCAGCGTCCCCGTGTCCCACGGCCAGAGCCTGGGCCAGGGCTCCTTCACCCTGTTATGAGCCAGGGGCTGAGAGCATTTAAAAAATCCCCAGCACGGGATCAGCAAAAACCAGATTTAATATTGAGCTACAGCACTGTGATAAATGATCTCCCCTGAAGGTTGCAAACGAGGATTGTTAGAGAGTTGGACTTGTCACTTACCTTATCATGTGATACACTGTTCTGTATGACTCCAGTTCATTCTTTAATCCGGTTGTTGTATTCCCTTCATTAAATCCAGTTCGTTGTATTCCCTGTTCCAGTTTGTTCCCTGTTACTTCCCACTTCTGCCTTCTCCCCTACCTCATTCCGGGCTGGCTGCTGCTGCTCCCCTCCTGTCCATCAATTGAAAGAACGCGCCCAACATGTAAAATCGCAAAGCAGAGGTGGGGATTCAACAACTAGTGAATTTATTTTTGGGTCAATCTACGGGGGATATTAGGCGTAAGCTTCAAAAAATAAAAGGGCCCGAGGCAATTAATCTAGAGAATTTACTAGATGAGGCGTGGAGAGTATTTAGCAATAGAGAAGAGGGATATAAGCAGAATATGAGGAAATTGGTGGCAGTGGTGAGAAAAGAGAGAGGAGGACAAAGTCGTGGGCAAGGTCGACGAGGGGGACAAGGGGGCCCACCTCGGTTGGGTAAAGATCAGTGTGCGTTTTGTAAAGAGTTTGGGCATTGGAAGAATGAATGCCCTAAACGGAGGAGAGACAAGGAAAAAGACGTGATTGCATATGCAAAAGGAAACTGAAGGGGACCGGGAGATCGACCCCCAGGAGATCCCCTGGTTATAACAATGGAACTGGGGGAGGAGGGAAAGGAAGTAGAGTTTGTAATTGATACAGGAGCAACATATTCAGTATTGAATAAGGCCCTGGTGCCTGTGGGAAAAGATTATGTTACGGTACAAGGAGCCACTGGCCAGTCTGAAAAGACTTATTTTTGTAGACCTCTAAAATATAAATTTGGGAAACAATGGGGCACTCATAAGTTTTTATACATGCCAAATTCCCCAAAGGCGCTCCTGGGAAGAGACTTATTGGAACAATTACAAGCGACCATTGTATTTAAGAATGGGGAGATTACTTTGGAGGTAAATGATGAACAATATATAGAAGTATTGAGTTTAATATTGACAATCATTGAAATTGAAGAAGAAATTAGAGAAGAAATAATTAGTCAGGTGTTCCCCGGAGTATGGGCTTCCAATGTGCCAGGGAGAGCGAAAAAACGCACCTCCTGTAATAATTAAACTTAAAGAAGGGAAACAACCAGTTAGGATCAAGCAGTATCCTTTGAGAAAAGAAGACAGGGAAGGAATTAGGCCAGTGATTGAGAACTTTTTACAACTAGGATTACTAAAAGAATGCCAATCTGATTTTAATACTCCTATTTTACCCGTTCGGAAACCTGATGGGTCATACAGGGTGGTGCAAGATTTGCGAGCTGTTAATAAGATAACTGAAGATCTTTATCCAGTAGTGGCAAACCCATATACTTTATTAACATGCTTAACACCAGAGTTTACTTGGTTTACTGTTTTAGACCTAAAAGATGCCTTCTTTTGCCTCCCTCTCCATGAAGCCAGTCAGAAAATTTTTGCATTTGAATGGGAAAATCCTAAAACTGGACGGAGAACTCAACTCACATGGACAGTACTTCCCCAAGGGTTTAAAAATTCTCCTACTTTGTTTAGAGAGCAGCTTGCCAAGGACTTAGAGGCTTTGGAGGCCCCCCCAGAAGAAGGAAGGTTGCTGCAGTACGTAGATGATCTTTTAATAGCCACTAAGACGGAAGAAGCATGCGTGGCCTGGACGGTGAGTCTCTTAAACTTTTTGGGACTCCAGGGGTATAGAGTATCAAAGAAAAAGGCTCAGGTGGTGAAGCAGAAGGTTATCTACCTGGGGTACGAAGTTAGTGCTGGACAACGGACCTTGGGGCAAAATCGTAAAGAAACAATATGCCAAACTCCACAACCCCAGACAATAAAGGAACTGCGAACCTTTTTAGGGATGACAGGGTGGTGTAGGTTGTGGATTTACAACTATGGGTTGCTTGTTAAACCTTTGTACACGCTTATGGCAAATGGCAGCAGAGATCTCAAGTGGACTAAAGAAGCCACCCAAGCCTTTCGTTGATTAAAGGATGCTCTTATGTCAGCCCCAGCCCTAGGACTTCCTGATGTAAGTAAACCATTCTTTTTGTTCTCCCATGAGAAACAGGGGATTGCCCTGGGAATACTAGCACAGAACCTAGGGCCATACCGAAGGGCAGTTGCTTACTTCTCTAAACAGCTGGATGCAACGGCCAAAGGATGGCCAGGGTGCCTCAGAGCGGTGGCAGCTGTTGTGATGAATATTCAAGAGGCACGCAAATTCACCCTGGGCCAGAAAATTACTGTATTAGTATCTCACACAGTATCTGCAGTATTAGAGGTAAAAGGGGGGCACTGGCTTTCCCCACAAAGGTTCTTGAAATACCAAGCTATTATGGTGGAACAAGATGATGTGGAAATAGTGGTGACTAATATTGTCAACCCAGCTTCTTTTCTCAGTGGAAATCAAGGAGAACCAGTACATCACGATTGTCTGGAGACTATCGAAGCCACCTACTCCAGCCGACCAGACTTGAAAGACACCCCTTTTGACGATGCAGAAACCTGGTTTACTGATGGAAGCAGCTACGTCATCAGTGGGAAGCGATATGCTGGGTATGCAGTTACCACCAGTAAAGAGGTACTGGAATCTGGACCTTTGCCAGTAGATACCTCTGCACAGAAGGCTGAGATAGTTGCCCAGATTCGTGCCTTGGAAATGGCAAAAGGGAAAAGAATAAATATATATACAGACTCAAGATATGCATTTGGGGTTGTCCACGCACATGGAGCTATCTGGAAAGAGAGAGGACTGTTAAATTCACAAGGAAAGAACATAAAACATGCACAAGAAATAATGCGATTATTGGAAGCAGTCCAGATGCCTGAGAAGGTAGCAATTATGCACATTAGAGCACACCGGAAGGTGAGCTCAGAATTGGAAGAAGGAAATGAGCTGGCGGACAGAGAGGCAAAAGAGGCAGCAAAGGGTGAGATAATAATTGAGGCAACCTTAATTCCAGATGGACAGATATCCCTTGAAGGTAAGCCGATATATGATAAAAAGGATAAGGAATTAATTGAGGATCAGAAAGGAACATATAATGAGGAAGGATGGGCTGTCACTACAGAAGGGAGGCTGGTTGTCCCCTCCCACATACTATGGTCCCTAGTTAAAAAGGAACATCAGAAAACACACTGGGGAGCAGATGCTCTTTATACCCATCTAATTGAAAAGATTACTGCCAGAAATTTATATGCTATTGTTACCCAGGTTACTTGGCAGTGTGACCTTTGCCTCCAGACTAATCCTAAGAATACCCCTAAACCAAAACTTGGTCAAATTGGAAGAGGACAGGGGCCTGGGCAGCAGTGGCAAATTGATTTTTCAGAACTTCCAAGAAAAGGGGGGTATAGATACTTATTGGTGATGACAGATACCTTTTCAGGGTGGCCAGAAGCCTTCCCAACTAGAACTGCCAAAGCCCGGGAGGTAACTAGAGTGCTGTTACAAGAAATAATACCACGCTTTGGAGTTCCAGCCACTATATCCTCAGACAGAGGACCACACTTTATTTCAAAAATAGTGCAACAAATTAGTCGCCACTTGGGCATAGATTGGGAACTTCACACCCCTTATCATCCTCAGTCAAGTGGCCAAGTAGAAAAAATGAATCATTTAATTAAACAGCAAATTGTGAGGTTAGGACAAGAAGTTAATTTGCCCTGGCCCCAATCACTCCCATTGGCATTGATGCGAATTCGAACTAAGCCAAGGACTAAAGAAAAGTTAAGTCCCTTTGAAATGCTTTACGGGAGGCCATATGGAGTGCAAAAGGGAAATTCTACCCAAGTCGGAGAGGAGACATTGGCCACCTATATGGTGGCTTTGAGCAAACAGCTCAGAAAAATTGAAAAACATGTGGCTGGAACTCAGGGCAGAGGTCTGGATGGACCAGTGCATAATATACAGCCTGGAGATTATGTATATGTTAAGTCTTTACAGAAAAAACCCTTGAACCACAGTGGGAAGGACCATTCCAGGTGCTACTTACTACCTTCACTGCAATTAAGATCAAGGAACAGAGCGCTTGGATCCACCATTCTCGGGTGAAGAAAGCTCCAGAAGCTCCTCGGAAAGTAATATCTGGTGATAACAGACTAAAGCTCAAGTTTACACGAACAAAATGAGCATATTACAGTTAAGGGTGTTTGGTGATTCAGGATGTAGAAATTTAATTGTTTTGTTTGTAAATATAATTATATTCCAAGAATTGGAAAGTACCTTTAGCCAGAGTGATGTTGAACGGCCTTGGTCCCAGGCTTTTGTCCGGTCTACCGGATATATGGGGAAGGTACAAAATTTGAACCTGTCAACTGTAGTCATGCATGAAAACCAGGTATATGAAAAGCACGAGTGGCGGAAACAAGGGTTGTGGTCACTTCAAGGGACTGTGGGAGAGACCATCAGAGTAGGATGTCGAATGATTAATGGAACTAACCATGAGAGACCAACTAAAATCAGTGTCTCATCTCCCCCTGCAGGCGGACATAATGAGATTTGTAAACAACACAGTGGGCCACATTGTTGGTATAATTTTACATTAGATAGGACTGTTGAGGTGGTATGCCTTTGGGCTTATAGAGATCTTGGGCTCTCATTTAAATTTAGAATAAATACCATAACTGAACCTGTTCAGGTTCAGACTCAGAGCACACCACTTGAACTTAAACTTATGATTTATGAGGTAGGCCCATATATAGTGAGAAATACAGGACAACAGCAATTATTATTCAATCCAGAATGGTCTCTCAAGCGTGTTGAATTGCTAATACAAACCAATATTTCAGAGATTGAACCAGCCTGTTCCCCCTTCCTAAAACCATCCCTAGAAGGGTGGACAACATGGTTACAGAAGCAAGTATACCTTAGGAATAGGATGCGAAGAGATCTAACGGGAATGTTTGGAACAGGGTTAGGAATATTGAATGGAATTGACTCTGAAATACTAGCAAATAAGTTAACAACTGCAACAGATGATTTGACAAAACTGAGGCAACCTCTACAATCATCCTTATTGGCATTAGGAAATAGCCAGTGGCAGGTTTCAAAGGTGTTACCGAACTGGGAAAAGGCTGAGGACCAGGACCATAAGTTAATAATAGACGCACTTAGCACGGTTCAAGATAATGTGTCTTTAGCTTTCAGTTGTGTACAAGCGCAGTTATGGATTCAATCCGCAGCTGCCTTGGCTATAAGAGAAGGGAATGAAGGCACTTTTCCAATTGAGGTCCGAAAAGTTGTTTGGGACAACGCTAATGATTTTGAAAGAAAATTCCAATCCTGGTGGACTCTAGTAAATTTCACCTATGATCCTGTTACTAATATGGCCACTACCTTCGTGCTTACCATACGTAATGCTACAGTTTATGCTATTCACCCCATCATTGCATTGGGACTCAATCATGAGGGGACGGTGTTGTACCCCTCAGAGCATAGGGCGTGGGCCCGGTCAGTAAATGGGAAATGGCAAACTGTGAATGTAGAATCTTGTGTTACTCGAGAACAACAAGGGTTTATCTGTGAAAGCAATACAATTGATGCTCAAGACGTATGCCTTGACACCGAGCAGGGTGTATGCCACTTTGAAATTCATCCAGATGCTGATCAAAAGACTATACTTATATATACTGGTCAAGGATGTGTATGTTTAAGAACCACTTGTGTTTTTGTAAACATAGACAACGAGAATGTAACCCTGCCTGTTAAGAATAACTCTAACGTCTGTATTTGTAATTTCGTTAAAATTATGGGATGTGATTTTTCATATTCGTCACCAGTTACATCCCACCAGCTGATAAGGTCTAACTACACGACATACCACAAACTGTCACCTACGCCCATTGGAATGAACCTCACATTGGTAAAGCAATTGGTAAAACATCATGACTTAGCAAAAATTTTGGAAGAAATCAAAGAGAGTGGGCAAAAGACTTTAGTCACTGTTCACCATGATATCCAAGAAATAAATAGAGTCTTAGAAAGGGTTAAGAAGGATGCAAGCCACAATTGGTGGGATGCCCTTTTCGGGTGGTCCCCAACTGCAACTGGAATTTTAAATACATTATGTCATCCAGTAATTGTGTTATTTGTTTTAGTTAGCCTAAGCTTACTGCTGTCTTTTGTACTACTTATTTGGAATTGGAAGATGCTACAACGGATGGCAATACTAACTTCATTGTCGAGAGTACATGGGAAGGCATTAAGAGATACATATCGTAAGGATGTAGAAAAAGAAATCTTGTATTAAGTAAAAGAATTTACTAATTTTCTAGAAAAGGGGGGACTGAAACAGGGGATTTAAGGGTTAAATAGAATGAGGAGTAAAACATATGTTTTCAGTTACTGTGTGCTTATAAGGAAAAGGAATGCACGATAAGAAGACCCCTGATGTATAAGGAAAGGGGCCCCTCTTTGTAAAAGTGCAAAGTCTGCAAAATATCACGACCAAGAGGCTAAAAGCGCATGCGTGGAAAGACAAGGTGAAGAGTTCAACTAGTGAGGAAGACTGTTACTTCATCATTTTCCGCCCATAGACTCATTTGAAGACCACCGACTCAATTAACTATGCAGCCGCAATGAATATGCAACTAATCTCCATATGGAGCGGGGAACAGGCGGGGCAGATAATCAATATGTATAGGCGATTTAGAATATGCATGGACTTCCTAGATAAATAGAAGGTTAGAAGCATGTACGGTACGCAGGATTTGGGAGGATGCTCTCCCCCTGCATCCAGCGCTGAATAAAATACGTACCTACTCCACAACTTTACAGGTTGTGAAGTTTATTTTCCGTGCTTCAGAAGAGCCCTAAACGCCCTCACAGAGGGACAGGATCCCCTCCTGTGCTGGGGCTGCTCCGAGCCGGGAACTCTCCTGTTCGCTGCACTCGGGGGAGCCCCGAACGACGACGGGTCCTGGGCTGAGCCCCCCACTCAGCCGGGGGTGCGGAGGGAACTGGGGGGCTGGGAGGGGACTTGGGGATCCTGGGGTTAACTGGGGGACCCTCAGTGGGTCCCACTTCCCTCTGTCCCCCCTATTGCACCACTTTCCCATTGTTCCCCCCAAACCTCTGCTCATCCTCGCTCGGTTTGGGGGTGACCCAGCCCTTTCCCTTCGTGTCCCGGCCTGGCCACGCGGCCAGAGGGTCGGAGGAAGGGGAGGAGGAGGAGGAAGAGGAGAGATGGAGGAGGAAGGATAAGGAGGATCGAGAGGAGGCACCACGTGCGTTCCCCGCTCTCTGTATCTGCAGGTCCTTCGCCCCCAGACCATCACCCCCCGCATCCCGCAGGTGCCCGGGGAAGGGGAGCTCACCCCAAATATCCTGGGTGGTTTTTTTTAAGAGGGGAGGGGTATTTGGAGCTGACACGAAATATATCTGGGGCTCCCTGTTTCATTCTTTCTGCCGGTGCGGGCGGCGCCATGTTTGGAGCTTGTGGCGCTCCAGAGCCGAGCCGCAGATGCCCCTCGGGGGGACATCGGAGGGTCCCCGGGAGGTGTTTTTGGGGGTCCCGGTGGCGGCAGAGCCCCGGCGGGGGCGGAAGGATGCGGGTCTCCCCGCAATGGGGGTTGGGCTTCCCGGGCCGGGCCCTGTGAGCTCTGCCGAGGCCCGTGGGGACCGCGCGGGGCCGGCGGCATCGGCGGGGGGACACCGGATTGGGGGAGCCCCGGGAGAGCCGCGGCTTCCCTGAGCGGGACCCCAGAGAGAGGAGAGCCCCAGAACCCCACAGCGGGACCCCGAGAGGGGGGAGGGACCCCTGGGATTGCTGGGACCCCGGCGGGGATGCTGGGGCTGGAGGGGCGCAATGGCCGCAAAGGGGTTCGGGGGTCCCGGTGCCAGGAATGGCTGCTCCCAGTATGAGCCCGGTCACTCCCAGTATGATCCTGGTCACTTCCCCTCAGTGCCTGCAGGATCCCTGTTGCTCCCAGTATGAACCCAGTCATTCCCAGTAATTCCCCATGATGATACAATTTGCCCCCAGCAGGGTCCCACTTGCTGCCAGTTCCTCCAGCTTTTGTCCAGTGTGTTCCCAGTTCTCCCAGTTGCCCCCAGTACAGTCGCAATCACTCCCGGTGTAACAGAGTATGTGTAAGGCTTTGCTAATCAAACCTTCCTAAATTAGGGAACACAGCCAAAAGACCACTGAAACTTGCTTAAGGAAAACGTGTAGGCGAAGGAGGCAGAGAATGCTGGAAAGCCCCAGGGGTCAGCATAAACACATCCTATGGACCCCGACCACAAAATCCCCCAGCCTTTCACCTAAGGGAGGCACAGAAACCGAGGTCAAAATTACAGCATTACGGGAACCAGCAAGGGGAATTTTAATTAAGTAAAGGAATCCACCACTTTTCTTTTACTTTATGTAATTGATAATCATTTTTGGCTGCATATGGGAAAAGGGAGCGTGGGCAGAAGGTAACCTCCATCAACCATTTAAGTGGTGCTTAATTAGATAGGAAGATCAACATGTGATACAGACTATTACAACTCCTGGAGCACCTAGATTCACGATCACTCTGTGCCAAATATTGCACATAGGCCCTTGCTCAAATCCGAAAGGATTCTATTTCTGTCCTAGCTCCAACCCTGGACGAGGGTATTGTAATAGCCCTGGACAGTATTATTGTGCACACTGGGGATGTGAAACAATAGCATCGCACTGGAATCCAGGAGCAGGAAGAAATAAAGCTCTTATTGTAGAATAGAAACCAAAAAATTGTATACTTCCCAAGAGAGAATGCAGCGGGGGAATAATCCAAACAGGACAAGTGATGATTATTCCCAGAGTCACATACCACCCTGAAGAATTTGTGTATGATAATCAGAACTCTCCAAACCATCAATTACAAAAACGAGAACCATTTATCACTTTGACTATAGCCACCCTGATGGCTGTAGGAATTGCAGCTGCAGGGACAGGGATAACCTCACTTGTGCAGGAGAACCAAAAGTTTCAATCACTCGGAATAGCTGTAGATAAGGACGTAATTCCAATTGAAAAATCAATCAGTGCATTAGAAAAATGGTTAAGATCGCTGTCAGAAATAGTATTGCAAAACCATAGGGGACTTGACCTTATGTTTTCACAACAGGAGGATTATGTGCTGCACTAGGGGAACAGTGTTGTGTTTATGCAGACCATACTGGAGTTGTTAGGGATACCATGACTGAACTCAGGGAGGCCCCAGACAAACAAAAACGAGAAAGAGAACTGGAGCAGAGCTGGTATGAGTCCTGGTTTAGCCATTCTCCATGGCTAACTACCCTACTGTCCACTATTGCAGGACCCCTAATATTGGTGATTTTAGTGCTGACCTTTGGACCATGTATTTTTAACAAAATCATTACAATAATCAAAAGAAAGCTGGAAGCCCTGCACTTAATGTTGGTAAGAGCACAGTATGAGCCTATACAGGACGAAGGGTTAGAACTGAGCCACGCAGAATTGCAAAGATTTGATCAGCAAAAATGATAAAAAGGGGGAATTGTAACAGAGTACATGTAAGACTTTGCTAATCAAACATTGCTAAATTAGGGAACACGGCCAAAAGACCACTGAGACTTGCTTAAGCTAGCTGAAAGATTATATCTCAAATAGCCACAAACATCTGTATGTGTATGTGCCCAGTTTGTGGATGATTGAAAAAAAAGATAGGAAAAAGTCAACCAATGGCTAAGAGAAGATGACCACGGCCTTCCTCCCCTCTCTACCATGAGGAGCCAGAAGAGCCCCCAGCAACTGGCTGTGCAAACACAGAACGTGAGAAGGTGCTGAAAGGCACAGACACGGGAGAAGATGAAAATAACAGAGGGACTGACACGGAGTGGGGTGCGCGCCGCTGGTGGAGCGGAGACTCCCCGGACCCCAGCGCTGATTTGCTTATTGCTGCTCGCTCAATAAATTCTTTATTGATTGCATTTATTGGAGTTGATCAATTTATAACAGATAAATTTTTAACAATGCAGACCTAGAATGGGGCATGGACCGGGAATGGGGACAGGGAATGGGAATGCGGTCAGGGACTAGGAATTCTGCACTTGTCATGGGGACAAGGACCTCGACAGGGACCAAGACCTGGAATATGAGACAAGGATAGGGAACAGAATTGGGAATGGGACTAGGAAAGGGGACAGGGAATGTGTTCAGGGACCAGGAATGCCAATGGGAATAATGCAGTGGGACTAAGAATGGGACCAGGTGTGGGAATGGGACCGAAAGGAAGACAGGGACCAGGAATTTGGCTGATAGAATGGGGACAGGGAGCTGGACTACAAGACTGAAGGGAACAAGGAATAAGGGACCGGGTCCAGAACTAGAGGATTGAGACCAAGACTGAGAATGGGATGGGGAGTGGGGACAAGGACTGGGAATAGGGACAGAGACAGGGACTGGGACTGGGTGTCAGGACTGGTTATGGCTTCAGATCTTCCCAGAGCAGAGCAGCTGCTGGCTGCTGTAAAGCTGTTTTTTGTCAAGGCTCCAAAGGCAAAGAGCCCAAGGCTCTCCAGTCCCTGTTCAATCTCTCTGCCATAAAGTCCCGATGGAAGCAGGAGCAGCTCTCTGCTGCAAGAGGTGGAAGCTGCGGCTGGTGCAGAGTCTCCAGAGGCAGATGCTCCCTGGCCTTTCTTCTTCTGTTCTTTTCTTCTTCATCTTCCTCTTCTTCTTCTCTCCCGTGCTCGTAGTGCTGATGATGATGATGGGTGAAAGAGAGAGCAACGAGACGGGAGCGAGAGAGAGCTCTGGATCCAATACATGGATTTTTATTGACAAATTTCCCAATGATCAAAAAACAGGAACCTGAAGCATTTCTCCTAAACAAATTAGAATTCTGGTTTTCTAATACAAAAGCTTACGTCTAACTTGTGCACATTGCCTATCTGTTCTATCTGAAGAATAGAAAATATCTTTTTAATCTATTTTTATTCTGTCTAGAACCCTTTTTAAGCTCCAATTGCAGCTTGGTTTTTACATGAGATTCTATGGCTTTTACTTTTTAGGGCATTTAAAACATATTTCTATGTATTTCACACTATGATTTATACTTCTACTTCATATCTATGCAACTTAATATTTCTACTTCTTAAACTAAACCTTAGAGATCTATTTCATGTTGGTGTGGCTTAGTATACTTTATGTCTGAAAATGTTTTTAATTTAATTCTTGCATTCTGTTCTCTCTTGGAGGAACTCTAAAAAGCTTCTGCGTTACACATTTCAACAACTGGGAATGAAGGCTGACACAGGGAATGGAACTGGGAATGGGGACACGGACATGGGAACGGAAGTGAAAAGAGGAACCAGGAATATGGAAATAATAACTGGGGAGATAATATGGGATGGGGATTAACAACATAGGACAGGGAATGGAAATGGGAATATGGTAACAGGATTGGCAATGGGGATATGGGAAGGGGACTGGAAATATAGAAATTGAATTATGGGAATGGGAGTAGCACTGGGAATACAAAAAGGGAAACAGGGCATGGAATATGGGACTGGGAATATGTGAATGGCAACAGGGCAAAGACTACAAGACATGGACAGGGAATGAAACCAGGAATGGGATTTGCACTGGGATGGGAGCAGGACAGGAGTGACAGTGGGGTAAGATGGGAATGGGCCAGGGGCAAGGGGAGTGACAGCGAGGAGAGGGGGATCCTGAACAGGGGACAGCAGGAGCTGGGAGAGGGGGACATGGGGACAGTGTCAGGGCAGGGGGTTGTTCATGAGCTGCCCCAGAACCTCCGCCAGGGTCTCCCAGCACAGCCAAAGCCACTGGGGCTAGGGTTCCTAAAGCCCTGAACAACCCCCAAGTCCCTCCCTGGAACCCTAAAGTCTCTGCGACCCAGCATCCCCCACATCCCCTGGAATATGCTCCCATGTGCCAAACCATGTCATTATTCAACATCTTTATTTTTACCTGGATGTCGATATTTGGGAAGGACAGTGAGAAATGCCAAGAAAATCCAGGCCAAAGGGAGCCAGGAGGGTGTGGAGTCCCCAGCCAGGTGTCTTCCCAACACGGATCAGCAGCACCAGGGCTCAGGGGAGCTCTGCCCACCGGGGGTCCCTGGGGATCATCCAGTGCAGCTCCTGCCATGGGGATGGAGCTCGTGCAGCGCATGAAGCTCTTCCCACACTCGGGGCAGTTCAAGGGCTTCCCTCAGTGGAGACTGTTGGTGTCTGGTCAAGTGAGAGCTCCTGGAGAAGCTCTTCCCACACTGAGGACACTCGTAGGGTCTCTCCCCAGTGTGGATGCGCCGGTGGGTGACGAGGGTGGAGTTGTGCTTGAATCCCTTCCCACAGTTGGAGCAGTAGAAGGGCCTCTCATCCCAGTGAGTGCGATAGTGCTCTAAGAGATGGGACATTCGCTGAAACCTCTTCCTGCATTTATCACACTCGTAGGGTCTTTCACCAGTGTGGATCCTCTGATGAAGATTCAGGCTTGCCCACTGGGTGAATCTCTTCCCACACTCCGCACATTCGTAGGGCCGTTCCCCAGTGTGGATTCTCCGGTGTTTGATCAGGCTGGATCTCCACCTGAAGCCCTTCCCACATTCTGAGCACTTGTGGAGCTTCTCCCCATGGTGAAGCTGCTCACGCAGCCCCAGCTCCGAGCTCCGGCTGCCTCCCCGGCCCGGGCTGGCTCTTTCCTGCTGGGATCCCCGGGCTGTGCGTTTGCAGCCCCTCCTGCTGCGGGATCTGCGGGGCTTTTCCTCCCCGTTGCATTCCTGCACCGTGGAGCCGCTGCAAACGGCCTCTTGCCCGAGCCTGTGCCGCGGGGATTTGTCCTCCCTGCTGTCCGTGCTCAGCTCCTTGCCTGGGGGAGGAAGGACAAGGACAGGATGGGATTTGCCTCCGTGCCAGAGGCAAGGGCAAGGAGATCCCCCCAGGGCTGTGCTGCAGCCGGGGCCATGCTGGGCTGGGAGATGGTGCAGGACACAGGGGGAAAGGGGCACTGACTTCCTCCTCACCTGCCTGCGGCTCCCGGGACATCAACCTCGTCCTCATGGCCTCCTCCTCGGTGCCAAGGTTTGGGAAATCCTGGTTTGGGGATGAAAACAAGGGCTGAACGCGTTGGGTTTGTTGGTGGCGCTGCCCAAGGGCAGCTGGAGCAGTCAGCGCCCCTTTCAGCCTCGGGGGCCCGGAGCCCACTCAGCACCAACCTCCCGCACCCCTCCAGGCTGCCGGGGGTCCCCCGGCTCCGGGATCGCCCTGAAAGACTAATCTTAGAAAATTAAGATTTTAGTTACCATACTGAAAAAAACTAAAAGTTAGAAGGGAGTAGTTATCTGAAACTTAAATAGTTGATTGTTTGTCATTTCATGTTTGCTCAGCTTCACTTACAATAGGAAAATGTGAAACTGGTGAGTAGACCCAAAGGAACATAGACAATGCAACCAGTAACACATTCTTTGAAAATTTAGACTATCCCCAGAAATCACTGCCCTCCAGGGCATCCACCTGGGATCTTCCTAGGAAGAGGTCTCCTTTTCCTCACTGGCACCCCAGGGAGCAGAACTAGAACTGCCAGAGATACGGATAAAAAGGCATGTTTAAAACTTATAGACAGGTACCTGTAAGAGAGGCAAACTGGTAAGACACTGCAAGACGTGGAGCGCACAGTGAGAAAGCCTGAAGTGGATTTGTTTGTAAGTTTCCGTGGAATTTGGTAGTGTTTTGTGTTTCAGATGGGGCTGTAACAGCAGCAGGAACTCTTGCCCGTAGTGGGGTATAGCAGCGGGCCGGTCGTGGCTGCCAAGAACAGAGCTCACACGGCAGTGGGTCAGCAGAGCTCGGGCAGTGGCAATAACAGCATTGCCAGTATTGCTGTGGCACAGGAGTGTCACGGTCCGCTCAACACAAGCAGGAGTCATGATGGTTCATTCAACCCCAGGGTGCAAAACACAAAAAGCAAGAGACTCAGGTTTTATTCAGCAGCAAGCAGCAATGCAGTTTATTGTGTGCCAAGAATTCAGTTTTGGGATACAAGACAGAGAGAAAGAGGTAAAGGAAACAAAGTAAAAGGGGAGAGAGAGAGAGAGAGAGGATGGGGATATACGTACCAACAGATGGGACGAATCCTCATGGTAGTCCAACAAAAGATGTGTCTTTGATCTGCTGGGGGGAAAGAGATCTCAAAGTTTTCTTTAAGAAAGTCACTTTTTATAGTACTTTTCCAAAGCAAGTGGTCTCTGGCCAAAAGGTGGGAGATAATATTGTATATGGGAATTGTTGTTCCAAGAAACAGGTGCTGGAACAGGATGCTATAACCACTACCCTGCTCGAGAGCAGTGTACCATGGCAAGCACCAAGCACACCCACAAACAGTCCCCTGGCATGCATCCACCTTGCCCAGGCCAGAACTCAGGTCCAGAGCGAGTGGGTGGGGTCCAGGGTCTCAGTCTCTGATGATGGTCATGAGGCACACGATGGGATATAGCTAAAGAAGTAAAAGGAGAGAGAGAGAGAAAGGAGGGGATATAGCTACCAACAGATGGGATGCATCCTTGTGGCCGTCTGACAATAGACGCGTCTTCAATCCGTTGGGCAGAAAGAGATCTCAAAGTCTCTTTAGGAAAGTTACTTTTTATAGTCCTTTTCCAAAGTGAGTGGCCTCTGCCCAAAAGGTGGGAAGATTTATGGACTATTGTGTGTGGAGATCGTAGCCCCATGACCCATGAGCAGGGACAGGGTGCGATAACCAGCACCCTGCAGCGTCCCATGACAAGCACCAGGCACAGCTACAAACAGTCCTTGGCCCACAAGCATCCACCTCAGCCAGGCCAGAGCTCTGGTTCAGGGCAAGTGGAGCAATCTCAGGCCCCAGTCTCTGATGATGGTTCTGAGGCAGATCAGAGAAACTTCGGACAGACTCTTACACAGGGGTAGTGTCCAGAGCGGAGCAGGCAGTTCTCAAAGACATTGAGAATGAGCATCTCCAGATTGTTTTCAAAATTAATTTATTTAGCTTCACATTGTGAGCATCCATTCCATGTGATGCATGTGAGGTCACACACTGATTTACCAGGTGAGATTGCAGGAGGATAAGGCAGACTCCCTGCCTGCCCCAGCTAGCCATCAGCAATACCATCAGAATGGGCCAGGTCTGATCCATCAGTTCCTGTAAACACGGAGTCAGGCTCAAGGCATTGTGGCCACTTCTCCCAGCTGCCAGCTCCAGGCCATGCCATCACTGGGTATGGGATTAAACCCCCGGGGCCTTGACAGCTGTAAAGTGTGGCAAACAGACATCACACACATTCCCACTTTTGGTCGCCTCAAATACATTCATGTAAGCATTGACACATATTCAGGTGCAGTTTATGCCTCTGCTCACACAGGAGAAAAGGCTGTTCATGCCAAAGAACACCTAGTGCAAGCCTTTTCAGTGCTGGGGATCCCTAGGGAAATTAAGCAATAATGGCCCAGCATATGCATCCAAGGAGTTCCTAGAGTTTGTCCAGCCGTGGGGAGTGGAACATAAAACTGGCATCCCCCACTCCCCCACAGGCCAAGCTGTGATCGAGCGTGCCCATCAGACACCCAAGCAGGTCCTGGAAAGACAGAGCAGTTCAAATGTGTGGATGTCTTCACAGCAGAAGCTCTGCAACGTCTCGTTTACTATCAATTTTCTAAATTGCTCATTTGAAAATATGAGTCCACCTGTGGTATGTCACTTTAACAGTGGTAATCAGTTCAAATTGTCCCAGCGTCCACCAGCCTTGATTAGGGACCCAGAAACTTGGGAAACCAAGGGTCCCTGTGACTTTGTTACCTGGGGGTGGGTTATGCATGCGTAGCCACTCCCTCGGACCCTCGGTGGATTCCCCAGAAGTGGGTGAAACCTTTTGTCCCCAAGCATCCAGCTCTGGCAGAAGGGGATAAGCAAGCAGCTGCTGCTTCAAAAAGAAGACGCCACTGGAAAGAGGACAGAAAATCTACCCAAGATGTGGCTACATTCCAGCGCACACAGAGACTTTTAGCATGCTTTAAAAATGTTTGTTTTTCCTTTTAGAGAGAACCTGATGCATTTCTTTTAACTTTGTTAAACAAAAAATGGGGAGATGTTGTATTTCACTGCATGTTTTGTACTGTACTGCACTAAATTATGTGAAGTTGGTTAGCCCCCTTAGCCCGTCCCCACCAGGTCAGCCCCACTGGCTGCAACTCGGTTTCCCCTCCCCTGACCTAAGATTTGAAATTCCTCACCACTCCTTTGTTTGCCTTCTTTTTCCCCTGGACCCCTTCAGGAATAAAGCTTGGATTATCCCAGGAACAAGAGCTTCCTTGGTCTTTTGCTTTCTCTATGCCAAATTCCCTCCATCTCTGACTCAGAGCTAGCCAGAAGAATGGTCAGAGAGTGGGGAGGATCACGGCACTGCAGCCCCATCAGACTCTCCCTCTTTAAAGCAGGGGGAGGGTTGAGGGTTTCTCACCAGCTGAGGAAAAGTGCTCCTTCAGAATCTCGCCCATCTCCTTCACCAGAACCCCCATCCAGCTCCAGGTGGGCTGTGGGGCATGGTCAGGGCCTGGGGCAGCATCCCTGGTCTCTGGGGCTGGCTCTGGGGCAGCATCAGGCTTTAGGGCAGCATCCCTATTTCCTGTGTTAGGTATCAGGGTTGTTATCCCAGACAATCCCCCCTTATCTTTGAATGCTAAATAGAACAGGCCTATCAGCAACACCAGCCACTGTGTGATATCATTAGCATTTAAAGTGGATCTGAACTCCTTGAAAACTGCTGGGGTGGACTGAAAAAATTGGGTGATGGGTTGGGGGAAGATTTCCCCTGCTGTCACTTCCTCACAGTAAGTGCCATTATTGAAGTAACTCCAAAACCACACAGTTAGAGTGTGATACCTCTAGATCCATGTGACTGTATTCCAGAGGAAGTTAAAAATCCATCAGTGCCTCACCTGATCAACCCACCAAACGAACTGAATATTAGCTACAGTAGTTTTGGTGAGAGGACAAATGTTCAAATAAGGGCTTGCAAATGGGAGAGATGTACCTGTGATCACATGGAGCCCAAGCCAGATTAACCTGGACAACATGGTGCCACCTAACACAAAACCTTAGGTAACTCAAGAACTGTTATTCCTTTTTTCACCCTGCTCTCAATGCCCTCAGGCCCCACTGTCGGCACCAAAATCTGTCCCGGTTTGGAGGACAGGTATTTGCCAAGAACAGCAGGAGCTCCTTCCAGGATGGAGAATGTAAACCCTCTCCCTCCTAATTGTTATAATTTTGCAATCAGGGGCTCTCAGGCAGAGATATGGGGGTAGGAGTAACAGCTCTTTACTAATACATCTAACCAGACAAACAAAAACAACAGCAGCTATGAAAATTAACAACAAACAGAACAGCAACTCAGCTCCAGTCCTTTTTGGCCACAGACACTTTTCCTGTGCTCAGTACCAGTGGTGGGTGCAGGGCAGGTCCCACACAGCTGTGGAAGGCTGGGACAATGTCAGCAATTTCCCAGGTGGGAGAAGGGATGGAGGAAGGACTCCCCACTCACCACAGGGGTTGTGGCACTCAGCTGCATGTGCAGAGGCAGCAGCTGGAGCGGGGCAGGCAGCAGTGCAGTGTCCCACAGCAGAGAACCTGGCTCCTGGTGTTGGGATGGCAGGGGTGGAAGTGAGCAGCCACCAGACATCTTCCTCCAACCCCACCAGTGAGCACAAGGGCCAGACCCTGCCTAGCTACTCCCCATCTCTTCTGTCACTTGCCATCATGAGCTAGGGAGCAGCACAACAAGCTTCCTTAGCATCATAACAGGGAAAATTCCACAGAGAGAAAAAGGAAGGGAACAAACCCCAACCCCCAACACAGCCACAGCAGCCTTAGTTCAAGGGCCTCTGTTTAGATCAGGGTCTGCAAATGGGAGAAATATAGCCACGACCACGTGCCACCAGAACCAGGGCAAGCCAGACCACACGATGCCACCTAATGAGGTTTATATCCAGCACACAGAGCCCATAGTGAGGATATTTAACTGCAACAAAATTGGTTTAAATTGCAAAGCAAAACAGCAAATGGAAAACCTTGTGAAAATTTTACTAAAAGAAGTGGGGG
>NW_027635419.1:0-34933 GCF_903797595.1 Erithacus rubecula | reverse complement strand
CAGAGGCCAAAGGCAGCCAGAGAGGGCCCTCGCTCTGCCCCTCTGCCTCTTCCATCGGGATCCCTGTGCTTTGCCTTGCAGAATCGGCGCCAGAGGCCCCGCACCAGCAGCCCAGGACAAGGTTGTTCCTCAGAGCTGGTCCAGCTGCTGAGGAACAACCACACCCTGCTGCAGGAGTTCCTGGAACGCTGCTCCCAGCAGTGGCCCAGAGCAGCGGAGCAGCGCAGGGGGCCAGCCGCAGGAGGAGGAGGAGGAGGAGCAGAAACCAAATCTCGCCCAGCGCTGACCTCCAGCTCCAGCACGGCGCTCAGGGCAGAGCAGGGAATGGGTGATCTGTGCCAGCCCGGGCACGACGACATTCCCCATCGTAGATTTTAGAGACCCCCCATCCTTACCTGTAGCCACCCCACCACCTTTTCCACCTTCCCCTTAATATTCCTGTTCTACATGTTCAAGTTAGGCATTAGGCTGTTACCCCATAGTCCCCCGTAGTGTAGATTTTTAGAGTAGTAAAGTTAATAAAGTTCATGTTCTCTGCACATCCTGTGTTGTTTGCTTGATATTCCATCCAAGAGGGGACACAGAGGGATGGGTTTGAGCAGGAGCTCCAGACTGCCTGCAATGGAGAGCCTGAGTCCAGCAGCAGCATTTGCAGGAGTGCAAATGGAGGGCAGCTGGAAAGAAGATGGTGGGCAGTATTCTCCTGCCTCCATCTTCCAAGGAAGAGTCAAGTCAATCCCTGTCTGTGCTCTGCTGGGGGGGTCCCTAAAGGCTCCAGGAGGTGTCTGGGTGGCTCCAAAAGGGGCTTGCAGGACCCTGGGGCACCAGGGAAGGAACAGCATCATCCCAGGAATGCTGTGAGAGATTCCCCAGAGCGGCCCCACCTGGGGCCCGGGCAAGGGATGGATTCAGGCTGGCAAATACATCCAGGGGCTGCCTGGGCTATGGCAGTGAGGCCCAGCCCTGTTTCATATCTTTCTGCTCTTCATTTGTATTTAGTCCTTTCTATTTATCCTCCTGACCTTCACAATGGGATTAGATTTCACTCTTACAAGGCAAAACCTTAGTTATTTTATTTCCACTAAACAACCATGTGTATTACCAGCTTAAATGACTTCTCTCTGACTTACTCTGCATCTTGCTCCTTTACAGCAAGATGCATCAAGCACCTCGGTTAAAGTACAGATGCCTCCCTGGAAAGAGGACAATCTTGCTATTTTCTGAAGAATCTTAACTTTGATGATGCACCAAATTTTACAAATCCAAGAGGAAAAAAGCCTACAGATCAGTTTTACAGTTCAAAAGCTGATTCCTCAACTCTTGCACACCAGTTTCCTTATTGGCAACGTTCAGCAGTGATACCAAACAAGCACAGAAAACAAATGGGAGAAGAAATGCAGACAGCCAGCAGGGGACCACCAACCAAAATACTGGGAAGAAACAGCACCTAGCAACAATTTCACTACAAGATGGACTGATCTTCTAGTTAGCTTCAAAGCAATACATGGACTTGCTTACTTTCAAAGCCTGTCCGATTTTCAATTAAAAATAGAAAAATAACTCCTCTCCACATCATTACTGTTAAGCATTGTCTATGTCTTCAGCTTTTCTTATTTGACTTACAGGATAATGAAATGTATTGAGATGGGATTTCAAGGCAGGTGGTGGACAAGGTATGGGAAGTATGTGCTGTCTTAGAATCCTCAATATCAGCAGACAATTTGCTAAAGTTGAATTCTCTTTTTTCCAAGCAAAAGAACCACCTAGTGTTTTTATCTTCCCTGGCGTTTCCAAGGAAAACACTATTTGCTTTCTAGGCATACAGTTCCTGGCTATTGGAATATATACACTTAGGAAACAATGTAATTTTAAGAACAATCTGCTGAAGCACTATTTTATTTTTTAAGATATTTTATTTAACTACTTGCTTTAAGAAGGAAAAGTGTTTCAAATCCCAATTTTGCCCTCCTTTATCCTTATTCAACAGCATGGATCTTTGAGTGCATGGGCAAATGGTTAAACTGAATGTGTCACATGTTTGCTTTTACTGCTGAATATATCTTCTGCTGTACTGCCAATTTTCAGAGAAAAAGTTAGAATCAAAAGATGTTGTTAAGAAAAATAGCAAACATTATTTCTTCTTGACTCCCTGAGCACTCAGGTGTCTCTTAATCTCATCTCTTATTCCCCAGTCTCAGAACACAACAAGCCTAGTCCTGTTACATCTTGTTCAATTCCAAGTCCCATTTTTACCCAAATAATTTTCACCATTTTCACCCCTTACACCCTTTCAGTTGTGACGTGTTATTTATTTCTTGGTTTTATTTGTTTCCCTGCAGGCATAGGTAACAAATGTTAGTTCATGTGAAATATAAATCAGACAGAAACACTACATCACCTATGGGGATTCTGGGTTTCTTTTCCTTTTCTGGATAGTTATCAAAGTTAACAGAAATTTCCTTACTTCTCACACACAAAAACCAGCACAAGCTTCCCAAAATGCAGTTTTGGAAAAGGCATGCATGTTGGACCATAATTACATGTAGGTCAGTGGAATAGCTTCAGTAAAGGGGAAAATTAAAGGAGACTACCTAACCAATAGGTTAGCAAAAGGTGAGCATTAATGGATCAATAGATCAATTTAAGTGCCAAGTGTCCAGAGTAGCTTTCAAGGGTGATAATGGATTTTAGCATCACAGATTTTAATTGTGCACTATAACAGTGCTGTTTGAGCCATTATATGACTGAATTATTATGATTTCTGTATCAGCTTGGATGTAAAACTTGACTCTGGACTGAATTGTGTCACTTAAGGGAATTCAGAAGGAAATGATTTGATACATTCAACAAAATTAAATGTATTCTGCATTCCTGGTGTCATCATCTGCCAACCTAAAACAAATTGTGCACCAAGCTTGCTGTAAAAACCCCATGCACTGGTATAACCCGTGCTGGTATCTTCCAGAGAAGGAGAATCAGGGAGGTCTAGATCCATGTGTTCAGTAAGAGAGAGCAGAGAACAAATGAATCAATGAAATCAATAAGGAGAGAGAGAGGCAGGCTGGAATAAACACTTTTGCATTGCTGGAGTTATGCCTCCACAAATTCATATGCAGACATAGTAATTCTATGAACAAATCCCAACTTCTCCCTGCCCCTCCCAAGTGAATGACTAGATCTAAAGTTTTGAACAATAAGACAAAAATCTCCCAAGGCTTAGTGGCTTCATCTGTCATATGGTGACTATACCCCTGATGCACAAAGTTCCTTAATCAATACTTACTTCTCATATTTCTTTTTAAAATTAGAATGTAAGCACCATATCCATAATGCAATATTTCTGAAGCCCAAGACCTAAGACTCTCATCCCAATTAAAATGCAGCAAGCAGATTGGTTTTAACACTCAGTGGCATTCTTTTTCTGGACTCATTCCTTCACAGACCACACAGTTATCAATAATCCATGCACAGAGCAACTAGGCCTTTTTCTTCTTTTATGGGTTACAGACTATGCCTGTGCAAGTGTCATAAAATATTCTAAAGCACTACAATGCAACAGAACACATTTAAGTCCCTACATTAAGAGGAATTGAATAATTTTGATATTTAATTGCTCTTCTTCTGTCATATGGTTACAGTCTTTTGAGTGAATCACACAACTTCTGAGTCCAGACCAAAGAATGACTGCTATCCAAAGTCATTTTAGGAAGGGGCATTTTAGCACCTGCAAATGATGAAATGTGATGATGAAATAGGACATGGACAACTTTGAGGACCTGCAATTTTCACACAACAAATCAGAACTGAAACAACAGAAAGTGACCTCCACAATTTTTATGGTAGAGAAGCAATGGTTTTGACATATTTTGAAAGACTGATTTCATGTGCTTACAGGATCCTGTGAATGACAAGGGACAGTTGGGCAACTGAAACCAGAGTGAAAACTCTGCTTCAGTGGCCTCACACCAAGACTCACATGGTTCTATTTTGTGCAGAACTTTGAATAAAACTGAGGCAGAGGGAAAGCTACAGGACAGAGATGCACACTTGGCTTTGCTTTATTATTTAAAGCTAAAATTTCTACAGTGCTTTCTCAGCTCTTGCAGAAATGCTCTTTATAACCTTTAAACATGGACCAGGTCACAAGGAATTATGCAGTAGCTGTAGAGATGCTTTAGGAGACTTTGCAGCAACAACTGAAACTTTGCCCTCCTCTATGCAGAAAAGATTCAATATAGCCTGGGGAATTATATCCAAGGACAGAAATAGAGTGAGAAAATCTTTCTTAATCATTTTCCAAAATAAATTTAGACTGTGAAAGACTGGGAAGAATATTAATCTGTTTGATTCATGCACACTCTTTTTTAAGACAAATTAATTATGCAGCAGAAGCATTTAGCATAAAAATACAAGCTTTGAAATGTGAGTGTTAAGTGCAGTACAGGGAAATAAAACTGATAGAAGGAGACTGAAGGAGGCTAATTAGAAAATGTGTGGAAGAGCATAACAATTTGACAACACAAAACATTATGGAGCATGTATTGTTTTTATCACCAAGAATTCCCCAAATAAAAGGCATGGAGAAAACCATCATTCAGAAGTGGGAAAACAGAGGGAGTGTAAAAGTGAAATGGAGTTCTGACAAATGATACTGTATAGAATATGGATTCACAGACCAACAAAACAAAACACCCCAGCAGCAGCAAACTAGAATACTGTATATTCCAGCTGAACCACAGGTGTTTCTGCATATTCATCTTGTAAACTGGCACACTTACTTGCCAAGGCTGCTGAACTACTTCTTTTACATCTCAAACCATAAAACCCCCCAGTCCTTTCACAGGAATCACTTAATCAAATGAAGACAGACCAAAAAACATTATTTTCATGCTTCACAATACTATCAAGTTACATGCCTAAGAGACACCATTTAAAATCACAAATAATGAGCTAGCAAGTGTATAAAACTGGTACTTGAAGAAATTATAAAAAGACAGGAAACTAATAAAAATGCAGATAGTCCAGAACATACCTAATTTCCCCAATTTTAGAAAAGAATAAGCTTGTATTATTAAAGTAAAAATGATTTCTATCAAAAACTATGTTTCCCAGAATTGAATACCACTTGTGGTGGCTGCTTGTGATCTCTGTATTTGTTTTAGAAGTTCAGTTGGCATTAGCCTGTTTTTCTAAATACAAGCAGGGAAGAACTATAGTTCCTAATGATATGCAGTTCTGTAATTTAATTAGAAACCTTTCGTCTTTCAATATTTTAAATAAAAGCTAGGAAAAAAACTCTGTTTTGACACCAGCTCTCCTTAGTAGCAGCATTTCTCAGCACACAATCTGGAAAGGTCAACCTGCCAGACAACCATACAGAAAGTAAAAATTAAAGTGAGGGCAAGGAAAATCATCATCAGATGAAACTGCTTTTCTGCAAAAAGAAAGTGATATTAAGATTCAGCCTGTGAACACATTCCTCAGTTATGAGAGAAAACATAATTCTTAAAATTCTGTTCACTACATTAGGGACAGAAAATCAACTACAAATTAGATGTTAGCTTGGTTAGTACTCAGATACCATAATTATTACCACAATATTAGGATAACAATCAAATAAACACATTCCAGAAAGGAATTTTAATTCATTTACTAGTGTCAGCCATGCTATGCTTTGATTTTATCAATGTATCCTTCTGCAAAAAGGTTAAATTATGTTTTCAACATCATGAAATATCAGCTCTGACTCACAGCTCACCACAGATTCTAAACAGGAGGCAAAGACCCAGTTTTCCTTTCAGAACTGCTCACATATCTAGGACCTTTCTGTGGGCAGCTACAGAAAATGGGGGGAAAGCCATTCCAAAGAACAGTACCAAGGTAATCACATAGCACTATGGATATTTTCATGGCATGAGATTCTTAATAAATTATGAGAAATAACACAGAAGCAATTTCTGTCCACAGAACAGATTTAAAAGGTTTTTGTTTCAAGAACAATTAGACGATGCTTAAAATTTGTTGTGCAGAAAGCTACATTAGGTCCTCAAATTTGAGTAACCAATATCCCCACAATCTAAACTGTGGAATTACTATTTCCCCAAAGAGAAAATATTTGGGATTTGCAACTCATCTCAAAACCTCAGGAAAACGAAATCAGCAGAATTTCCCTATTTCAATGGAACACAATTCCATTGTGGTCTATTACCCTTCAAATACTCATGGAAACAGACTTGTTTTCACTAGAACAGCTGTGACTGAAAATCTGGGGTAAAACCTATAAGAAATGGCAATATACATGAATGTTCATTTCCACAGAAGCCACAAGCAAACAAGGAGTGGCACTCGTTGGCACAGCCTCTTGTCCACATACAGGAGAGTGGCCAAGGCAGTGCCAGCCGTCTCAGAGATGGGCAAGGACAAGAAAGGGTTTGAAGCTGTGCCAAGAGAGGTGTACACTGGACATTAGGAAGAACTGCTGCCCAGAAAGGGGCATGAGATATGGGAATGGTGTGCCCCAGGGGGCACTGGTGCAGTCACCGTTGCAGTAGGTGTTCAAGGTAAGCCTGGCCATAGCACTCCAGGCTCAGATCTGCTTGCCATGGTAACCATGGATCACAGGCTGGAGTTGATCTCCCAGAACTCTTCCAAGCCAGTGCTTGGATTCTGTGACATCACAGCCTCTGGGGCAGCATGGTGCCTGGCAACTGTCCCCAGCCACCGCCGTGCCCCACAGCCTGGGCTGACCTCGGCGAGGACAGACGTTCCGAGCGTGTGTGCTGGTGGCAGCTTCCCCAGAGCACCATGGCCGACCCGGTCCCCTGGATCCTGCACTTTTACCTGCTGCTGCTCCTGGGCCATCGTCCCGACCCATCCAGCCATCCTGGGCCGGACATGGGCCTGTATCTCGAGGAGCTGGAGCTGCAGGACAGGGACCCTGAGCCGACCACCTCATGCATTAACATATGGTGGCTGTCCTGGACATGCCTGCTGGTGCAGCTGCTGATCACAGGCACTGTCCTGGCATGGCATCGCTACCGAGGGCGCTGGAGACGCTGGAGAAGGGTGAGGGATGGGGGATCAGGCAGGAAGGATGGGCTTGGACCTCTTGGGCAGCCCTTTGGCCAAGGCCCCATGGCAGAGTGGAGCTGAGCCTCTGGCTGGGAATCAGGCCAGGGCTGAGCTCAGGGACAGCCCCAGGCAGAGGCAGCCAGAGCTCTGCTTGCTGCAGCCTGGCCAGGCCTGGCTCTCTTGCTCAGAGGCCAAAGGCAGCCCAGAGAGGGGCCCTGCTCTGCCCCTCTGCCCCTTCCATCGGGATTCCTGTGCTTTGCCTTGCAGAATCGGCGCCAGAGGCTCCGCAGCTGCTGCCCAGGACAAGGCTGTTCCTCAGAGCTGATCCAGCTGCTGAGGAACAACCGCACCATGCTGCAGCTGTGCCTGCAATGCTGCTCCCAGCAGAGGGCCCAGAACAGCAGAGCAGCGCAGGGGGCAGCCGGAGGAGGAGGAGCAGGAGGAGCACCAGATCCTAAATCTCGCCCCAGCGCTGACCTCCAGCTCCAGCACCGCGTGCAGAGCACTGCAGGGAATGGGGGCCCCTGCCAGCCCAGGCACGGCGCCATTCCCCATCATAGGCCTTAGAGACACCTCATCCTTAGCTGTAGCAACCCCCACCACCTTTTCCACAAGAAGCTGACCTTCCCCTTAGTGTTCTGGTTGTAAGTGTTTCAGTAATTTAGGCATAAGGTTCTTACCCCATAGTCTTCTAGTCCCCCCGTAGTGTAGATTTTTAGAGCAGTAAAGTGAATAAAGTTCATGTTCTCTGTACATCCTGTGTTGTTTGCTTGATATTCCATCCAAGAGGGGACACAGAGGGATGGGTTTGAGCAGGAGCTCCAGACTGCCTGGAATGGAGAGCCTGAGTGCACCAGCAGCATTTGCAGGAGTGCAAATGGAGGGTAGCTGGAATGAAGATGGTGGACAGTATACTGACTGGTCAGTATGGGCTGCCCCGCGTGTGTTCATAACAACAAAGATGGCTTGGTGTTCTTTGAAGCGTCCTGTTTCCACCTGTTCCTCAGGGTAACGAGCTCCACATACAATAGTCCATAAATCTTCCCACCTTTTGGCCAGAAGCCACTCATTTTTGGAAAGCACTATAAAAGTGTCTTTCTCAGAGGAGACCCCCGAGATCTCCCCAGACAGCAACAGACATCTATTGGCTGCTCCACAAGGATTCGTCTGCCCGTCTTGGTAGCTACAATCCCGACACCCTTCTCTCTCTCTCTCTCTCTCTCTCTCTCTCTCTCTCTCTCTCTCTCTCTCTCGCTGTCCCACTATCGCACTTTGATTGACACTAAATAAAGTGCATTTCTCCAAAACCGTTTTTGTCCCCTGCTGTGTCTTTTGCACTCTGAGATCCATAAAAGAACCTGTCACGACTCCCGCTCGGGTTGGGCAGATCCGAACACATCTCAACAGCACACAGCCATAAGTATCAGATGAATCATGATGCCGTTATCCCCACCCATAAAATTTTGGCTAGAAAGTCAAAGGGTGGTCAGTAAAACCCACTCTCCCTTCAACAGTCCCAGTTTGCCTGTGGGCAAATCTGACAGACAATAGAAATTAACTGCAGGCTTTTGTGCCTTGAATAAAGTGACTCCACTGTGGGAGCTAAGACAGAGTGCTGTGGATTTAATTAGCATAAGCAGCTTGATAACCAAGATGCCTTGGCAAGAGCAAACAGAACATTGAAGACTCCATGAAGATTGGATCAAGACTGGTGACAGGAAAGAAGAATGAATGAAGTAGAAATGTTGCAAATGTGTAAGATTGTCTGTGTAATGATTAACCCAACCAATGTGGTAAAAGCTTTCCTAAAAATGGTATATAAGCACATGTAGCTGAGAGTAAATTTGGATTCTGATCAGCAGTCAGTAGACCCCCTCTCTCTCCCAGTCGTTGATTCTCCAGTGCTGAGCTCTGCCGTGCCGGACACGCTGGATCTCCAGGAGGAGCTGGAGCCCAAGGCAGCAAAGTGGCTCCACTGACATTGCCAATGCATTTTTCTCCATTCCTTTGGCAGCAGAGTGAAGGCCTCAGTTTGCTTTCACCTGGAGGGACGTGCAGGACACCTGGAACTGACTGCCCCAGGGGTGGAAACACAGCCCCACCATCTGCCACAGACTGATCCAGGCTGCACTGGAAAAGGGTAAAGCTCCAAAACATCTGCAATACATCAATAACATCATTGTGTGGGGGAACAGGGCAATAAAAGTATTTGAGAAAGGAGAGAGGATCATCCAGATTCTGCTGGAAGGAGGTTTCACCATCAAGAAGACCAAAGTCAAGGGACCTGCCTGAGAGATGCAGTTCCTGGGAGTAGAGTGGCAAGATGGACAGAGCCAGAATCCCCATTGAAATGATCAATGAGATCATCACAGTGTCTCCACCAACCAGCAAGAAGGAAACAGAAAATTTCGTAAGGGCCATAGGTTTTTAGAGAATGCATTCCAGAGTGCAGCCACATTGTGAACCCTCTCTGCCTGCTCACCCTAAGAAGAAAATTCCATCAGTGGCCCTGAACAGCAACAAGCCTTCACCCAGACCAAGCAGGAAATCACTCAAGCAATGTCCTTGGCCCAGTCAGGACAGGAGCAGAGGGGAGGAATGTGCTTTACTCTGCAGCCAAGAACAATGGCTTGTCCTGGAGCCTTTAGTAGAAGGAGCCTGGGGAGACTCGAGGCTGAGCACCAGAATTCTAGAGTCAAAGTCACACAAAGTCTGAAATAAACCACACTCACAAAAAAAACCAAACAAACAAAAAAAAAAAAAAAACCAAAAAAACTTATCCGCCTACAAAAAGAAAGTTCAAGCCACCTCAAAAGAAATTATCACAAAAGCACAACTCCTCCTGGCACCCTGATTCCTCGTGCTGGGGTGGATGTTTAAAGAAAAGGCTCCTCTACCCACCACGCCACCCACACCACATGGAGCCCATGGATTGCTCTCATCACACAGCACGGCAGGATTAGAAACACAAATCACCCTGAAATTTTAAAAACACTTAAAACTGGCCACAAGATAAAAACTTTAGTCTCACTAACAAAAAGCAGCAGAAACAAGTAACCCAGGCTAAAAAGCTCCACCATACAACCAACTACCAGCACAAGAAACACACTGTGCTCTTGTCACTGACAGTTTCTGTCTCATGGTTGAGATGAACCAGAAGTGGAAAGTGGCTGCAGAGTGCCCCACACGACGAGTCACACAAGCTACTGAAGGAGAAGGTGAATCAAGTGCACTTGCTGAACTCAAAGCCATTCAGCTGGCCCTGGACACTGCTGGAAGAGAGAACTGGCCAAAGCTCCACCTTTATACTGAATCATAAATAGTAACCAATGCTCTGTGGAGTTAGCTAGAAAGGTAAAAAAAGGCCAGCTAGCAAAAAAAAGGAAAACCAATTCAGGCTGCTGATGAGCGCAAAAACATTGCCACTCAGACAAACTATCTGTAAAAGTCCATCATGTAGATGGCCACGTCCACAAAAGTCAGGCTAATAAAGAACACTAAAACAAGGAGCAAGTAGATCAAGCTGCCAAAATAGAGATGTCACAAATACATTTAAATTAGCAACATAAGGGAGAGTTGCTCCTAGCTCAATAGGCCCACACTGCCTCAAGCCATAAAGGCAAAAATGCCACCTATAAGTAGGCACAAAACTGAAAAGCATATTTAACTATAAATTGCGTTTCTCAAGTTATCCATAACTGTAAGATGTGCTAAAATCCTGCAAGCCAAGAAGATAAAGCCTCTCTAATATGGGGGGCAGTATTCCAAATATAAGTATAAAGAAGCCCAGCAAATTAACTACATCACACTGCCTCAAACCCCCCAAGGCAAGTGCTACGTGAGCACAATTGTAGAAGCCACCACTGGATCATTAGAAATCTGCCCTGTACCTCACACTACTACTCAAAACACCGTCTGAAGCCCAAAAAAGCAAGTCCTATAAAGACACAGCACCCCTGAGAGAATCGTCAGACAACAGGACCCATTTCAAGAACAGCCTTAGAAACACCTCAGCCAAAAACCAGGATATTGAATAAATAGATCATATCCCTTATCACACACCAGCTGCCAGGAAAGTTGAACAGTACAGCAGACTACTTAAAATTACCCTAAAGGCACTTGGTGGGGAGGCCTTCAAAAATTGAGAAATGAACTTAACAAAAGCAACCTCAATAGTTAACACCCAAGTCCATCAATCAAGCAAGTCCTGCCCAGTCTGAACCCTTGCACACAGTGGAAGGGGATAAAGTCCCTGTAGTACATAAAAAAGGTATTTTAAGACTGTTTAGATTAGTCTAACCTCAAGCATAACCTACCTAAATAAAATCCAAAATTTGAAACATCAGAGCAACCTTTTCCCACTAAATTCCCAGTGGAAGACCAGGACCATCTTCATCACCACTAGACCTTAAAAAAGAAACTACACCCTTCTCCAAAATCATTGTTTCAACACAACCACATCTGTCACTCCAAGAAAACTATAGTCAGCATTTAATCACACTGCTAGCAACACCCTGACCAACAGGGCATTAGGTTGTATTACAACTCTGTCAGTGTTTTGCTTGTTATATTACTATATTTTTATTTTTATTTTCCCAATAAAGAACTGCTATTCCAATTCCCATCTTTGCCTGAGAGCTCATTAATTTTGAAGTTACATTAATTTAGAGGGAGGGAGTTTACATTTTCTGTTTCAAGAGAGGCTCCTGCCCTCCTTAGCAGACACCTGTCTCAAACCAAGACACTGCACTGCTCCATCTCCATCCCCCATGGCAGGATGATCCCCAGTGACCCCCAGTGGGCAGAGCCCCAGTGATCCCAGGTGATCCATGTTGGGAAGACACCTGGCTGGGGGCTCCACATCCTCCTGGGTCCCCGTGGCCTGGATTTTCTTTGCATTTTAGTTTGCCCTTCCCAAACACACAAAACTGGGGTAAAAATAAATAAGTTGAACTAAGATGTGGAAGGGGACATGGGGGGATCTTCCCAGGGATAAGAGAGATGCTGGGTCCGAGGGAGTTGAGGGTTCCTGGGAGGGACTGGGGGGTTGCTCAGGGCTTTGGGCACCCCAGTCCCAGCAGCTCCAGCTGCACTGGGAGGGACTGGGGGGTTGCTCAGGGCTTTGGGCACCCCAGTCCCAGCAGCTCCAGCTGCACTGGGAGATCTTGGTGGATGTTCTGGGATAGTTGATCAAGGACCCCCTGCCCTGGAATTGTCCCCATGTCCCCCTGCCCATTCCCTTGTCACCTCACTCCCAGTCCCATCCTGCTCCCATTCCAGTCTGGATCCCATTCCCTCTTTCATTCCCTGTCCCTGTCCCATATTCTGTTTGGTTGCCTTTCCCATATTTCCAGTCCATATTCCTTGTCCTGTTCCTATTCTCATATTCCTGCTCTCATTCCCATACTTCCATTTCTATAATCCCTGTCCCATTTCATAGTTCCCACTCCCAGTTCTACTCCCGTATTCCCATTTCCAATCCTGGTCCCATCTTCCTAATCCTCATCCCATATTCTCTCTCTGGTTGCTGTTTTCACATTCACCATCCCATTCCGTGTTCCTTTGGGCATTGCTCAGGGCCCCCAGCTGGCCACAGCAGCCCATCCTGCCAGCAGCCCTGGGCTCAGAGCCCTCCCTCCTGCTGGGGCCGTGCAGGGGCCATGGGCCTGCCCCATGAGCAACTGTCCCCATATTCCCATCCCAGCTCCCATTCCCGGTCTCTATCCCCATTCCAGGCCCCGTTCCCGGTACCTCTGCCGTATTCTCAGCCCTGTCCCTACTCCCGGTCCCTGTTCCCTCCTACCAGACGCCGCCGCCATCGCTCTGGCTCCCCTCGGCTCTCACATGACCGGGAAAACCGCGCGCTACTCGAGCCCACCAATCACAGCGCGCGATCGCTCCTTTATTTGCATAACCACGCCCTTGTGCTTGGCCCCGCCCACCGCTGCCTGTAGCCGCGTCCCGGCGCTCCTTGCTCTCAATGCTCCCAGTAAGAGCGGTACTGGGGGGGAAAGCGCTCCCGATTCCTTCCCAGGGCTCTCAGGATCGCGTGCGGTGCTCCCAGTACCGCTCCCAGTGCTCCCACTATCATTCCCATCGCCGCGCGGGGCGAGGCCGCTTTGGAACCTCCCAGAGCAGAGCGCGGCTGCTTTTGGGTGTCGACACCTGCCCGGGCCGAGCGGGGAACGGAGGGGGAGCGGGAGGAAGAGGAGGAGAGGGAGGAAAAGCAGGGACCCAGGAGAAGCAAGAGCAGAAGCAGGAACAGAAAGAGGGGGAGTGGGGGGAAAAGGAGGAGCCGCAGAACCTCGCGCGTAGCCCGGCCGCCCCCTCAGGCGGCAGCTCAGCGGGTACGGCAGCATCGGCCCTCCCCTGGGAGAGGAGGTTAGCGGGGAGGGGCGCTGGCCACAAATTCATCACGGGACTCTAGGGGACGGCTTTTTCCAGGGCAGGGGATGTTTGGATCTTGCAGGAGCCAAAAGCTGAGCTGGAAATTCCCCTGAGTGGATCGTGCTGGGTTGCTTTTTACCGGCGGGGAGAGGGCGATATCGGCTGTGGGGGTCCCCGGGAGAGCTGGAGGGGAACGCGGGAGCCCCGGAGCGGGGAGAGCGCAGAGGGGCGATCCCGGAGCCGAGAGACCCCTGGCAGCCTGGAGGGGTGCGGGAGGTTGGTGATGAGCGGGCTCCGGGCCCCCGAGGCTCAAAGGGGCCGAGCACTTGGTCAGCGGGACCATAGAACCCAACACGCTCAGCCCTTGTTTTCCCCCCCAAGCCAGGATTTCCCATTCCCAAACCTTGGCCAAAGGAGGAAGACGAAGCCGTGAGGAAAATGGTCCGGAAACCCGAGGCAGGTGAGCAGAAAGTCACTGCCTCTTTCCCCCTCTGTCCTGCTTCATCTCCCAGCACGGCCCCCGGCTGCAGCACAGCCCCACTGTATGCGCTGTCCTGACGGGGACGCAATGGGGGAATCTCCTTCCCTCTGGTACGAAGGCAAATCCCATCCTCTCCTTGTCCTTCCTCGCCCAGACAAGGAGCAGAGGATGGAGACTAGGGAGGACAAATCCCCGCAGCAGTGTGTCCTCAACTGTCCCCCTGTACTACATGGACTCGGTGCTCGCCATCTTGGATGCGCACAGGCCCTCGTGTCCCTGCCCCAGGCCTGTGGATCTCCACTTCCAAGAGATTCAGAGCTGGCCCGGCTGCCAGGGGACACTGGCACTCCGGTTGGGTGGCTTGGTGATGTTGGTGGGAGGGGGTTTGGTGTCATCTTCGGACTGACTGTGGGTCTCGTCCACTCTGCAGTGAAGAGCAGCCAGGGCCAGGGAGCCTGGGATGGATGGGTACAGGAGAGGTTGGACACTGGTCCAGATGGACACCTGAGCCATGGATCCCACTCTGGATGGATACTGATCCAGATGGACACCAGAGCCGTGGATCCCACTCTGGATGGACACTGGTCCAGATGGACGCCAGAGCCATGAATCTGCAATGTGGTGGGTGCGGGGTTGTGCAGAATCCTCAGGGAGATGAGCGGGGGTGGAAGTGGCCAGGGCTGATCCCAAAAATGCTGTCACCCGCCGTCCTGTAGGATGTGGGCCACACCCTGCTTTGGGGCACTGGTGACAAACTGGTGGGTGGCGGTGACAAAAAGCGCAGGTGCCACCTCGGAGATGGCACAGCGAGGGGGTCCTGTGCACCAAGCCCTTGCCCCTGAGGGTGACAAAGGGGGATCAGTGACGTTCCCGAGGGGAGTTCCCCTGTGCCCGCAGCATGGGTTGTGGGGGCACCCATCACCCTGTCCCCCTGTCACTCTGCTCCTCTGTCACCAGAAGGGGTGGGGCCTGAGGGGGGCTGGTGTGGACACTCATTGGGTGGGGACCTCTTCCCTGGGTGGGCAGGGAAATCTCGAGAATTTGGGACTCCACAAATTGGGACCCTTCAAGGTGAGGATGCCAGGCTGGGAGTGCACCCCCACCACCCCCAAATCCACCCCATGGACCTCTCCAAATTATTTTCTCTATCTCATCATTCCAAACTCAGCCCCTCAAATGCCTCCCCTGTTCCACTGACCCCAAATCCAAGCCCAAAATTCTTCTCCCCATCCCACCACCTCCAAATCCAACCCCTGGACCTTCCAAAATGACTCCCTCCATCCCACCGCCATGTAATGCAGCCCCTGGACCTCCTAAAATGGACCCCCCCCCACCACACATGGAGGTGGAAGCCCCGCCGGACACTCCCGAGCCCCCTGCCCTACCAAAGACCTGCAAGTGGCACACTGTGACCACTGCCACACCCAGAAGGACTCTGAAAGGGATGGGGGATCCCCGGGGAGCCGGGCTGGGTGTGGCTGCAGGGCTGGAAACGCTCCTACAGCCACTCTGACACCGACAGCAGCAGGGCTGGTGACAGGGGTGTCCCCAAGGCCAGCATGTGCTGGTCACTGTTCCAGAGGGCATTTTCCACCCCTCCAAGGCATCCAAGAAGCCACAGGGATGTGAGGGGATGAGGCCACATGAATTTCAGCAGTACCTGCACTCCGTGGGCAGGAGGAGTAGACGTGCTGTCACCAGGGCAGGTGAGAGGGTACAAGGGTGGGAGAGTGGGGGAAAGTTTGGGGTGATGGGTGGGGGCTGATGATTTTTGGGGTGATTACAATGGGTGGGGGGTGATGATGGGTGGGGGATGATGAGGATGATTTTGGGAGTGGTGAGTGATGGGGTGATGATGATAGGTGGGGTTGATGAATTTTGGAGTGATGATGGGTGGGTGGTGATGATGATGGTGGGTGGGGGGTGATGAATTTCGGGGTGACAAGGATGGCTGGGGGGTGATGGGGATGGTTTGAGGTCATGGTTTGGGGAAGAAATGACTTTTAGGGTGATGATGATGATGGTTGGGAGGTGATGAACTTTGGGGCATGGGGTAGGAGGTGCTGGCCTGGCACAGCCACCTGGAGTGCCTTGTCCCCCCCTCGTCACTCCCATGTCCCCACATGTCCCCATGCCAGGGGACAGTGGCACTGGGCCAGGTCCTGCGGCTCCGGCACCAGGACCCAGCCAAACTGACTTGGCACTTGTGGGGCCACCCATGGGGTGGGCATGGAGCCACCCTAGCCTAGCCCCACACCTGGTCTGTCACTGTCACACTGCCACACCTGCCAGCATTTGCAACCCATGGACACGTGTCCCCTGGCCCTGCCACGCTCGTGGTGCCACCTCCATGAGCATCATGACACCTGTGGTGCCACCTCCATGGCCACCTTGGTGTCATCATACCCATGGTGGCTGCTCCATAGCCACATGTGCCCTTGTGTCACCACAGTCATGGTAGCACCTCTTTGGCCATGTGTCCCCTCGTGGTTGGACCTCCATGGATGCCTGTCCCCTGGTGTCACCACATCCTTTGTGGCACCTCCATGACCACCTGTCCCCCATCCTAGCACCCCTGGTGGCACGGCCAGGCCACATGTCCTCTGTCACTGCCACACCCCTCGTGGGTGGCAGGCACACAGGGGCACCCACGTCCTGTTCTGCCCTCTCCCATGGCCAGGGCACACCATGGCCCCTGCCGAGCAGCCCTGTAAATGGCCTCTGTTAAAAGCAGCCAGTAAGGAAGGGCAGGGAATTGTTACCGTGACACTTAAATGCAGCTTATTTCTTTTGTTCATCCAAAGAAGTTGAGGGATATTGTAGGTGCTGTACTTAGGAGGAGTGGAATGACTGAGTTCACCAGGCTGGAACAGCTTTATTCTTGAGTGAAAGCTGAGTGCTGGATGTTGAAGTAATTTCAGAGAAGCTCAGAATCTGCTGAGTTGGAAGGACTCCATCAGGATCATTGAGTCCAACTCCTGTCCCTGCACAGAACACCACAATTCCACCGTGAGCCTGAGAACACTGTCCAAATGCTTCTTGTCCCAAGACAGACTTGGGACTGGGACTGACCACTTCCCTGGGGACCCTGTTCAATTGCTCAAGCTCCCTCTAGGTCAAAAACTTTTCCCTGATATCCAACCTAAGCCTCCCTGACTCAGCTCCAGCCATTTCCTTGAGTCCTGTCCCTGCTCATGAGAGTGAAGAGATTGGTGCTGGTCCCTGCACTGCCCCTTGGGAAGATGTTGAAGAGCTCAGTGAGGTCTGACCTGAGTCTCCTCCTCTCCAGCTGAACAAACCAAGTGTCCTCAGCTGTTCCTCACACAGCCCCTGCAGATCCTTCCCTATCCTAGTGACCTCCTCTGGACACTGTGCAATGTCTTCATGTCTTTTCTATGTTGTGTTGTCACTCAAAGTGAGGCCACCCCAGTGCAGAGCAGAGTGTGACAATCCCCTCCCTGGCCCAGCTGCTGGTGCTGGGCCTGCTGCCCCAGGACATGGTGGCACTTTGGGCTGCCAGGGCACTGCTGACTCATGTTCAACTTGCCCTTGGCCAGGACCCCCAGGTGCCTCCCTGCAGCTGCTCTCCAGCCTCTCCTTCCAGTCCATACACCAAGGGAGGAGTGCCCCATCCCAGAGGCAGAATCTGGCACTGCCCTTGTTGAACTCCACACAGTTGGTGATTGCCCATCTCTACTTGTGAGGTTTCTCTCAGAGCCTCTGCCCTCCAGGCAGATGACAGCTCCTCCCAATTTAGTGCCATCAGTTAATTTACTGACTATCCCTTCAAGTCCCATGTTCAGGTCCTTAATGAAGATGTTGAAGAGCTGGGGCTGACAGTGGAGTCCTGCAGAACCCACTGGTGACCACTGCCAGTGTGGTGCCACCCTCAGTGCCTGACCCCTGAGCCAGTTGCTCGCGCCATGTGTTTATCCTGCTGTGTGCTGGACACTTTGTCCAGAAGCATTCTGGGAGACACAGGAACAAAACCTCTGCTGAAATCCAGAAAGATTCAATCTGCTGGTTTTCCTGCATCAACCAAGTGGGTTTTACCCTGTCGTAGAAAGAAATCAGACTTCAGAAGCAGAACCTTCCCCTCATGAAGCCATGCTGACTCTGACTGATGCCTGTATTGTCCTCCAAGTGTTTTTCAATACTACCCAGAAGAAACTTTTCCATGATTTTATCAGGTATCGAAGTGAGACTGACTGGCCTGGAGTATCTGGTGTCCTTCTTGTCCTCCTTGACAATCAGGACAGCATTTGCCAGCTTTCAACCAACTGGGACCCCTCAAATCCCATATGTGAGCTCTGTGTTTGCTCTGATTTCTCCAAGGGAAGAAACTGCTCACACTCGCATGTCTGAGCTTCTGTTCTCCTCAGGCAAACCCACTCTGAGGGCAGCAATAGTTAAAAGAATAATTAAAAATATTTCCTGATTACAGGCACAAAGTCATTGCAGTTAAAGCAATCTCTTCAAAAGCTCTTTAAGGTGGGATTCACAGGGCACAAGTGAACTGCCATGAAAGTCAGGTTGGGAAAAAAAGTCTTAATCATGTCTGCATTTAGTACAAAATACCAGCTTCAGGGGAAGTTGAGGAATGTGTTATTCTAGAAAGAATTGTCTTCGGTGGACACACTGTACTTGTTGCTCTTTGCAAAGCAAAGATAAGGAGTCTGTCACATTCTGCTGTTTAAATTAAATTATCTGGTTACATTTCAGGGATTTTTGGTGGCTTGGAAAGAGTTTGGTGACATTTTGTGAGCATTTTCTTCTTTGTGCATTTCAGCTCTATGTTTGAGGAATGTCTCCTGTGATTTCCTGTAGAAAGCAGGAGTTCTTTACTTGGCTGGATGTGTGGGGCATAACTCTACCAAGCTCACTCACTGATAATAGAAAATGCATCTGTTTCTATACTCCATTTTATATACATATTCACCGATTTTCCTGGAATAAGCATACATATGATAATTATTTCTCCCAAAATCACTAATATACTTTGTCTTCCCTTTCTGCATGCGTTCTTCTGTCCTGGGGGTCTCTGGTGGTCCCTGGTGGTTGGCAACCCCAAAGTCACACCTGAGCTGGTAAAAGTTGGCACAACTGGGCTGGTTGCTTTCCAGTTCTTCCTATGGAAAAGGCATCATGCGGTTCCATAGGCCAGTGTGTTTTTAAAAATAAGCATTGTATTAACCTAATGCCTTTTCCGACACTACCTAAATACAGAGGCCAGACAAAATTAAGGGAACAAAAAGCAGTTGTTATTTATTGAAGGGCCTTCAGGTACATCTTGGGCAGACAAGCTGTAGATTTGATGGTAGATAAAGTTAGCACCTAGAGAAAAAAGAAACTGTGGGAGGGATTATACTGATTGATGAACGGGAAAAGAGATTTGTCTTTACAAACAAATTGGAGATTTGCTGGTAAATGAAATTGGATATCGGACGATGAAAGAAGCAACGGGGGAAAACTATGAATTGTATAAGAATTAAAAATTAAAAGGAAGGGTTATACATTAGAGGGGAATGTCAGGTGTCAGGAGTTCCGGGAAGTCTGTTCCTCTCAAGTACCTCAGCCAATGGGGAAAGAGAGAGGGAAAAGCGGCCAGGAAATTGGGATAAAAGGAGGCTGCGTCCTCCAAAAATTGGACAGATCCCAGGGGAATGCCCCATGGCCTCTCCCTTTATTCGAATAAAGCAAAAAAGGACTCCTCTGTCTCCTTTTTGGACATAAACCTCCGGTGTTTGTGGATTAATTTTCCTTACAAACTTACAGGAACTCCTCCCGGTTATTACAATTTTTGAATCAGGGACTCTCAGGCAGAGATATGGGAGTAGGAATAAGAGCTCTTTATTAATATATCTAGCCAGACAAACAGAAACAACAGCAACTATGAAAATTAACAACAAAACAGAACAAATAACTCAGTTGCAGTCCCTTTTCAGCCACAGACACGCTCTGCCTGCGTTTGATGCCGGTGGTGGAAAGTGGGGCAGGGCACACGGAGCTGCGGAGGCTGCAGGTGGGACCGGGGGGGCAAAGCTGCAGCTCCGTGTCCCAGGTGGGAGAAGAGTGGAGGAAAGTCCCCTCCCTTCTCACCGTGCGGGTCCTGGTGCTCAGCTGTGTGCTCAGAGACAGGAGGCTGGAGCGGAGAGATGGCAGTGCAGGGTCCGGCAGCAGAGAACCCGGCTCCTGATGCTCGGATGGTGAGGGCTGGAAGGGGGCAGTCCCCGGACTCCCCTCAGACCCCGCCGGAGAGTGAAAAGCAGGGAGACAGCCCCCGCCCATCCCTTTGTATTGAACCATGAAGAGCTTGGGTGCAGCCCGGAAGGGTTTCTTAGCATAATAATGGGAAAAATTCTCCAAAAAGGAGGAAAAGTAAGGGAACAAACCCTAACCCCACACAGAGCCCCACTCCTGGCAGAGAAAGGAAGTGAGGAGGGGAACCCAGCTGGGGATGATCAAGACTGGGAATAGCACACCCAGACAGAGCTTTCCCAAGAGTGCCAAGGTGAGGCAGAACCAGAGCTATCCCAAGGAGAGGTCAGCAGCTGCCAAGACCTCTCTGACTGGGAAGACTGCTTCAATCCAGAGCTGTGCCATGAAGTAGCTGTGAACAGGGACTCCATCAGCCAAGTTCCCATGGAGCAAGACAACAGCAGCAAACACCTTTCACATGTCACCTCTGACTCACAGCTAAGCCTCTTCAGCTTCAGGACCACTGCCTTGCCACAGGAGGAGGATGACTGGGACAAACTCAGCATCCTTGAGCTGTATGAAGAAGGCAGCAGGGCCCAAAGAGCAGCCCTGGCAGGCTGACCATGCCTGTCCCTCGGGAGGCCTGGGGTTGAAGGCCAGGCACCAGAGACACTCCATGCCTCGCTTCCCTCCCTGCACGCCCAGGGCTCTGTGGCCCAGCTGGGGCCCAGAGCAGGGCCGTGGAGCCCCCCTGGTCCCTCGGCTGGGCAGGGCCCCTGGCAGCAGCCAGCTGCCCCCAGTGCACGGCCCGACCGCCTCAGGCACTGCGGGCACTGTGGTCACTGCGGTCACTGCAGGCACTGTGGTCACTGCGGGCACTGCAGGCACTGCGGACACTGCGGGCACTGTGGTCACTGTGGTCACTGCGGTCACTGAGGTCACTGTGGTCACTGCGGGCACTGCGGTCACTGCGGGCACTGCAGGCACTGTGGTCACTGTGGTCACTGCGGGCACTGCGGTCACTGTGGTCACTGCGGGCACTGTGGTCACTGCGGTCACTGAGGTCACTGTGGTCACTGTGGGCACTGTGGGCACTGCGGTCACTGCAGGCACTGCGGTCACTGCGGGCACTGCAGGCACTGTGGTCACTGCGGGCACTGCGGTCACTGTGGTCACTGTGGTCACTGTGGGCACCGCAGTCACTGTGGTCACTGCGGGCACTGTGGTCACTGTGGTCACTGTGGTCACTGTGGGCACTGTGGTCACTGCGGGCACTGTGGTCACTGCGGTCACTGCAGGCACTGTGGTCACTGCGGGCACTGCAGGCACTGTGATCACTGTGGGCACTGTGGTCACTGAGGTCACTGTGGTCACTGCGGTCACTGAGGTCACTGCGGTCACTGTGGTCACTGCGGTCACTGCGTTCTCTGCGGTCACTGCGGTCACTGTGGTCACTGCGGTCACTGCGGTCACTGTGGTCACTGCGGGCACTGTGGTCACTGCGGTCACTGCGGTCACTGCAGGCACTGTGGTCACTGCGGTCACTGCGGTCACTCTGCTGCTGGCCCTGCCTGAGGCCACAGCCGCAGGAGCAGTGTCTGTGCCAGCCCCAAGCTGGCTGCAGACAGATGGTGGCTGGCCCGGGGACTGCACGGTGCCCCAGGGGGACACACAGGTGGCCTTGGCCTGGACATGGCCCCGCAGCCTCAGCTGCCGAGGGGCATCTCCCCATCACCCAAAGTCACCACTGTGCCCGGCCTCAAACAGCATCCATGGGGCACACTGGGTGCCGGGGGGCTCAGAAGTGAATCCCGTGGAGTCATCAAGGTGGGAAGAGACCTTGATGGTCACCCAGTGCCACTGGCACCCTGGCAGCACCACCATCACCACAAAGCCACATCCCCAAGGGCCACATCTGTAGAACTGTTCAACACTTGAGAGACAGTCACTCCACCACTTCCCTGGGGAACTTCTACCAATGCCTCATGCCTCTGTCAGAGAAAACTTGCTTCTGATATTGAATCGGAACGGGCACTTCCGTTCAGGAAGTGTCAGATGGGAGGTGTTACTCCATGGATGTGACCACAGGACTTTGACTCATATCATTCTTCCAAAAACAAATGAAAGTTGAGTTTAAGAAATAGTAGTAGTTACAAAAAAAAAAAAGAAAAAGAATAAGAGAATAGGAATAAGAAGATGATGGTGAAGAAGAAATAGTAGTAGTGGTAAATGAGAAAATAGTTATTAATATAAGAATACAAAAAGGGATAAGAATGACAGCAAGCATAACAAGTGAATAAGATTAATCAGAAGAATAGAAGAATTAGAAGTATAAGAAGAATATGATTGATGGTGGTGGTAATGAAGAGACAGGGTTTTCTTTATATGCTTGCATTAAGCCATGCATCCATGAAGCAGTTTATTGATACGCAAACAAAATTTATATGCTTTTTCAGCTATTGCTAAAAATAACGCACCAATAATATTCATGTTACTAAGCTATATTGCTTACTTGTAACTAAATAACATTGCTCAATCAATGCCTCATTTAAGCTAACCAGGTACATGTAGTATTTCACATAAATCCCCATGAAGCTGCATGGTAAGCACCCCGTACCAAGCACTTTCTTATCTTTTACATTCCTCCTTTAAAATCCCGCTTACTCTTGCCAAGGCTTGCAGCCTACTATGGCTAACACATCCCTGTTGGTTGTGACAAGCTGAGCAGTGCTTGCAGTTCTGCTCTCTAGTTCTATTCCCACATATGATAATGAAGAAGAAATAGGAGTAATAAATAAGAATAAAAAATAAAATAGGAATAAGAAGAATAAGATGAAGAAGAAAGAGTAGTAGTAGCAATTAAGAAAGAGGAAAAGAAGAAGAAAAAGAAGAAGGGAAAGAAGAAGACAGATGATAATGAAGAAATAGTAAATATTTCTATGTCCCTAGCTTCCATTTTTCATTGATTAAAATCTGAGGTAAATAAAAAGGTTGACCAGCCATAAAATTAAGGGTTTCAAATAGTTTTAAGAGTTGTCCACTCTGTTAAAATGTTAAGCAACTCACTGTTCTTGATATGCATGTTCTGTATCCCCAAGTTGGCCATCTGTTTGTATTTTCCCAAACAATCCCAGTTCTAGTTCAATCACTTCCTACTTCTGCCCTGTCCCTCACTTCGCTTCCGGCCGCCTGCTGCTGCCCCCTGTCAATCAAAAGACACTGCCCCATATGCAAAGTTTCCAGAGTTCCCAAGAAATACCTCTCCAGTGGAAGTCCTAACTACCCATGAACTAAGGAGCTGTTGAGAAGAGTGACACCCCCGGACCAACGAGCCCCAATTGAGTTCTGGACATGCCTGTGAGGTTGGAACTCCCTTTCCAGCCCTTGGACAGGACTGCACGGGAACCTCCTTCCAGAGTCGCCTAGGCAAGCAGCAGGTGTCAGCCCCTGGTGACCCCCCCCCAGTTTTTCAATAGAAGAGCTGCTGATTAATAAGGGCTTTGGCCCTGCTCCATTTACTACTGCTAAATTTAATTATGTTGTTTGATTAATTGGACAAAATCTAACACATCCAATATCCATTTATAAAAGTTGGATCTGCAGTGTCCCTGTGAACAGAGAGAAGCAAAAGCCTTCATTAATGTTGTGGAATGTCAAACATAAATTGAAGCCGTGGACAACTCTCAGGAACCACTTCTCAGGGGATTTTCACTTCTTGGACACCCCTAATGCTGAATGTCCTCCTGGTGCCCCAGGCCCTGGGTAAACAGGGCTCATCAGAGATGCAGGCAGAACACCAACATCCCTCCCCCTGACTGGCACCTCTGTTTGTCCAGCTTGATCCCAGTGGCTGCCTGGACAAACACCAGCTCCCCCACAGCCCTGGGCATGGGCACATCCTGCTCTGGGCCATTGCTGGCCTGGGCCCAGGGCCAGGGCATGGCAGAGACACTGAGTGGGGACAAGGGCCCTGGGGAGCTGTGGGCAAGTCCCAGAGAGGGACAGGGCTGGAATGGGAGCCTTATTGGAGATGGGGTCCCTGGCACCCCCATGTGTGGCAGCTGGGCAGAGCAGGACCCAGGTGCTCTGGGATGGCTCAGTGGCCACAACTGTGACAGGGTGAGTGGCAGGGCAGGAGGTATTCCCCTCTGGAATCTGCTCTGGGGATGGAGACTGGAGTTTGGTGCCTGCAGGGTTGATAAATGGGGTGCTGTGGATGTGGGAAGTGCCACACCTGAGTAATTCCCCAAGCCTCAGCCTCACCTTCAGGTGATCACAGTCCCCCAGCACTCTGGGGGCTGGTGGAAGATGGATTGTGTTGGAGCAGGGATTCACCTGTCTCCAGCTCCCTGCCCGAGCCCTTGGCCCCTGCAGGTTCCTGGGCCCTTGCAGGGGCAGCTGCCCCATGCAGGAAGCTGCAGGGATGATGGGTGAGGGGGCTGGATGCATGTTACAGATGGGATGTGTGGGAGCCCAGGGCATACCCCTGACCTCCTTGGGTGTCTCAAAACCTCCCTGGCAAGGGTCTCAAAAACCTCTGAGTGAGACCCTGGTGTCACAGGTGCTGAATTCTAACCCCTGGGGAAAGTTATCAGCACAAAGGGAATGGAAACAAGCTACCAAAATCAGTGTAGTGTAAATTAGATTGTTAGTACGTAGAGAAATAGGTTTTTTTTAATGTTTATGATAAGGGACACATGGCCAAGATGGAGAATTTGGGGGGTGGACAACTTTTCCTCCTTCTTCTCCATGTCATCCATGTTGGGTGACACGTTGGCACTCTTGGATTGGTTGGGGTCAGGGCTGGACCATTTAATAAAATTCTATTGTATTGGGAAAATTTTGTAAACATGTAATACATAATACAAACTATGTAAGATAAGCCCTGCCTTGACCAGGCAGATTCCACCATGGATGCCAGGCTGAGCAGACCGCTGCTGGCCAGGCAAAAAGTCCCTGAGATATGAAACAATAAACAATCCTTGGAACAAGAGAAAACTGTCTCCGGCAATCTCTCTTCAGCCGCTTCAGAAGAAAAACTAGGGTTTGAACCTTCGTGTCCCTCTGGGGTGATCTCAGGGCAAAGGAAAAACCTCAGACTGGGACAGGATGAACTCTGTGCAGGGCTGGGCTTGTGGCCAGGGCTGGGGGCTGTGTCAAGCCAGGCTTTGTCCTGGGGGCTCCCAGGGAGGGCACAGGGAGGAGTCCTGGAAGAGATAAATGTTCTCCTCACCTGGCACAGCCTCAGCCAGCACTGCCAGTGCTAGAGGATGATGAAGGTAGCTGTGCTCAGCATGGCCCTACTCTTCTCCATCCTGCTGTGCCCACTGGCACAGGCCAAGGAGGGGCCCCAATGTCATGGTGTCCCCACATCCCATCCTTTGTAGCTTCCCATTCTTGGTATCTTCTGAAATCTCCCTGGGATCTCCTCTTTGTCCTACCCAGGGTCTATGAATTCCCTCCCACTGATCATTCCCAACTCCTTTCCCTTTTTTCCCCTTAGTCCCTTGCATTTGTCCTTGGCCACTGCAGTGCTGTCTCCTGGCATCATTCCTGGATTCACCTGGCACTCACAGACCCTGTCCCAGTCTTGTCTTCTCCTCCTCTGTCCCACTTCTTCTGCCCACTCCAACCCCCTCTGTTTCACTCCCATGTCCCTACACTGCAATTCCTTTCTCCCCTGCATCCCACACAGGGCCCCTTCCACATCCCCAGACCAGTCCAGCCTCCCCAGTTCACTCCAGTTCAGTGTTTTGGGTCCCTCCTGCCTCACCACAACCCTTTGGAGGTCCTGAATTCCCATCCCTTTTCCTGTCCCCCCCCACCCCCTTTGGTCCCTGCACCTTTGTTGCCCCACAGACCCACATGATCCAATCCAGAACCATGGTTTGTCCTCCTTTTCCAGGCACTCCTGCAAAAAACTGAAAATGATCTGTGGGAGGTGAGGTTTTTTGGGATTGGAGGGCATCCCCTCAGAGAATTTGGGGTAGCAGTTTAGTCCCCCCATCCCTTGCTGTCACCAGGCACATCCCAGTGACAACTGAGGTCTCCTGATCTCTCTGCAGATGGATTTGGACAATTTTGAGATCCTGGAAATGCCTCTGGTGGGTACCATGAGTTCTGCCAGTGTTAGAGCCTTCCCTTGCATGGCCACCATACCCCAGACTATCCCAGTCTGTCCCAGTACAGCCCAGTGCACCCCTACTGACATCCCAGACAACACCTCTGCCCCATGGATCTTTCCCAGGGACCCCATGCCCAGGGTCCCCCATTGCATTCCCATCCCTGTCACCCCAAGACCCCCTGGATGACCCAGGGTGCAGCCCCTGCCCCAGCTGTGCCTCTGGGCCAGGACCCCAGTGCAGGCCAGGAGCACAGCAGCTCCTGCACCCCATTGCTCCCACAGGCCCCTTCTCCAAGGACCCCCCTGCTTTCCCCTTTCCTCCCAGTCAGCCCAGTGTCCCAGTGTGTCTCTCATGCCGCTGTTGTCCCCAGCCCCCTGTGGCTGCAAAGCTGGTGGGTAATTTGTGGCAGAAGTGCCTGGCTCTTGCTTTCCATGGGTAGGTCAGCAGTGCCAGCAGAGAGAGGCTTGGGACAAGGCCCCTCTCCTGTCCTGGTGGCTCCTGATGGGTCACGTTATGGGCTCTGTGTTTTAGGATTGCAAGGGTTGGTGACATCCATGTGCAGCCTGCTGCAGAGGCATCAGGGTTTGATCATCCCTGAATGACACCCCTGTTTTCCCTTGTGCCCTGAGAAATTTCTCATGAATGATCAATAAACCCCTTCAGCAAACCTATAGATCTGAGTGTGTGTCCATGTGTCTGGATTTCTATAGCCCTGGCATTCTGCTGGCCAGGGCATTGCAGAGACCCTTTGTGAGGACAAGGGCCCTTGGGGAGCTGTGGCAGGTCCCAGCCGTAGCTCCCCTCTCTCGGCAGCTGGCGGACACCGCCGGCCCCAGTATCGGGCAGAGCCATCTTGCCATGGCCGCCTACAAGGGATTTGTGTACAAAACCAATTTTAGACAAAGATGATTCTGTGACAGGTAGAAACACTGTTCAAGTGCTGTATCAGGATGCTGTGCTTGGAGTGGGGGTTGAACACCTCAAACAATGCTCTATTTTCAAAGCTCTCATGGTAGATAGAGGAATCAGGCTGATTTTGGTGTTGAGGAAATGCTGAAAGCAGCCTGACTCATTTTAATTCCTCCTATCCTGTCTATTCTCCTTTCTTGCCCCTTCCACTCACTGTGTTTTGTCTCCCCCAGGCCCCTGGTGCAGAGCCTGGCTCTGTGCTCTCCATCAGCTCCTGGCTGGCACTGCCAGGCTGGCATGAGGATCCCCTCAGCCTTCCCTGCTCTGGGCTGGACAAGCCCAGCTCCCTCAGCCTCTGCTCACAGCCAAAGGGCTCCAGCCCCACCTTGGAGGCCCTTCCCTCAGCCTGCTCCAGCTGCCAGACATCTTTCCTGCCCTGGGGAACCCAAACCAGCCCCAGTGACCTGGATAATCCACGTCCTTGATGTCCGGGTCACACAGCCCTGGCCCTTTGTCCCCATGTCAGGCTCTGGGGTTGATTTGTGGAACATCCTTGGGGAAGCTGTGGCTCCAGGTGGAGCAGGGAGATACAGAGGGACAGGGGACCCTGCTGGGCATGAACAGCATGGGACATGTCTGGGGAAACTGTGAGGGGGCTGGGGCAGAATGACCAACCCAGTGACCTCACACAGCCCTGCTGGGATGTCACTCTGCCCTGCTGGGATGTCAGGCCTTGGCCCTGTGATGTCACAGGGACAGCCTGTAATGCTCAATGACCTCAAAAAACCCACTCTGTGATGTCATAGCCCACTCTGTGAAGTCATAACCCACTCTGTGATGTCATAATACACTCTGTAATGTCACAGCCCCCTCTGTGATATCATAATACACTATGTGATGTCATAACCCACTCTGTGATGTCATAGGCCACTCTGTGATGTCATAACCCACTCTGTGATGTCATAGCCCAGTCTGTGATGTCATAGCCCACTATGTGATGTCATAGTCCACTCTGTGATGTCATAATCCACTCTGTGATGTTGTAGCCCACTTTGTGATGTCATAACCCACTCTGTGATGTCATATACCTCTCTGTTATGTCATCACCCACTCTGTGATGTCATAACCCGCTCTGTAATGTCATAGCCCACTTTGTGATGTCATAACACACTCTGTGATGTCATAGCCCACTCTGTGATGTCATAATACACTCTGTGATGTCATAGCCCACTCTGTGATGTCATAGCCCACTCTGTCACCTCATGTTAACAGATGATAAATTGCCCACCCCAGGTGAGCTGACACAATGCTTGCTCTCCAAAACTACTGGCCTCTGCAAACCACACAATGCCCCTTATGTAAGAAGGGGAACTGGAATTCACCAGCCTCAGTGTCCTGCCAGCTCAGCCAGGCCCACTGGAACATTGAGGTCCATGACCACCAGGGACCACCAGAGAGACCCCCAGGGCAAAACACACAGGGAGGGGAAATATGTTAAAGATTTTGGGGAAATGATTATCATATGTGCGTTTAGTCCAGGACAATCAATGAATATGTTTGCAAAGTACAGAATATAAGCAGAAGCTTTCCTGTACTCAGCATGCACGGATTTGGGATGAACTGTCTCCCTGATTTTTTAAGGGGAACAGTCCTGAAGAACAAAGGGCTCTGGGAAAGATGGACACACTTCAGTAAAGAGATTCAGAAGGAGCAGGAACAGCCTGTTGCAACAACACATCCTCAGTAGGGTAAAACTGACCTGTCTCCCGATGGTCTAAAGCCAGCTCACGTTCCCTATTAGAGGGTGAACAATGCAAGGCCTGGTGAATTGTGCTGCACAGGGATAGGCAGAGGTGACATGGAAGGATGTTTCCCTAGTGAGAGAAGTGCAGAGCGGGGAGGGGGCGGCCGTGGCAGGGCAGGTTTTAGCGGCCCAGGGAAGCGATGCAGCGAGCGTGGGAGAAGCTGCCGCCTACCATGGCCGGGGCCAGCGGCTTTGACACAGCTCACAGGGATCGGCTTCCCTCCAGAAAAGGCAGGGGACGGCAAGCAAGCAAAAAGTGAATCCAAAAAACCAAAAAGCACAGAATGCGTGGGCCGAGCCGTGCTAGTGCACACGTGGCAGAGAAGCGATCGTAGCTGATCAAGGGTGTGCAACTGGCGGACACCGCCGGCCCCAGTCTCGGGCAGAGCCATCTTGCCATGGCCGCTGCGGAGAGGGGCAGAGCTGCTCGCCCCGCTGCCGCCCACTGCTGCGGCGCTGTCTCTGGGGGCCCCTGGGGGGTGCCCCGGCCCCGGAGCTGGGTAGACCAGGCCTTCAGGGGCCACCCCAAACAGGGGCACACCTACTCACTTCGGGTCCGTTGCCGCTGCGGCGCCATCTCCGGCGGAGGCTGGCGGACGGCACTGGCCCGGAGCCGGGTAGACGAGGTGTCCTCGTACCGTCCTGGAGTCAGGCGAAGCCCACAGCCCCGTAATGCCCTGGAGCTGGATGGCCCTAGCAGCCCTGTCACATCCTGTGAGGCCAGTTTCAAAACCAATAAATATTTTTGAATACTTTTTAAAAAATGTATATTTTATTTAATTTTTTTTTTAAATTTTCTTCTGGGGGTTTTTTTCCCCTTTTCCTTTCCCTTTTCCTTCCCCTTTTTCACTGGGGCTTGGAGGCGGCAGGGCCAGCGGCTTAGGCTGGGAGTGCAACTCAGGTACATTGAGGGAGCGGCTTTAGGGGAGGGGGAAGATCAGGCATGAGCAGGAGTGTGAGCGCGGTGCGAGTGCTCGGGGGCTGTGGGACGAGCAGGGCTTGCGGCGAAGGCGTGCTGGGCAGGCGGGCCAGGGCAAGGGGGCCGCTTATGGGATGGACGAGACGCGGCGCCGCTGCTCAGTGTCCAGACTCCAGGGCCAGCAGATGGCAACAAGTCTATCCCGCGAAAGTCCTTACGAGTAAAGGCCGCAGAGGGTAACAGGTCTACCTTACCAATGGCCGTCAGAGAAAAAGGCCAGGGAAGGGTAACAGGTCTACCCTGCGATATCTGCCCTTGGCCCCCTCTCTCACCACCACCAGCACCAGCAGTGCCAGCAGTCCCTTGCTGCGGCCGCTGCTGGCTACACATGTGGCTGTGCACTGCCCGGCCAGGCCCAGCACTCTGCGGGGTCACACGGCCGGGGAGAGCCAGCGAGCGACAGGGAACAGAAGCGCACGGCCGCAGCACTCACCGTCCTGCCTGCGGCTCCTCTCTTGGTGCTGCCGCGGCCGCTCAGCCCACCCCGCCTGCACCGTGGCTGCTGCACAACACGAGAGCCGCACGCAGCCGGCCCTGCCCAGATCCGCGTGGAGCCCGGGCGCGGCACTGCTGGGAGAGCCACGGAGGGGCAGCTCCCGCTGAGACTGGACAGGCGAGGGCGGCCGCCCGTGAGCGCCCAGCCAGGGGCGAGCAGGGGAGGAGATGGAGCGATGGAGGCAGCAGCAGCGCCCTGCATAGAAAGGCTGATGGTGCTGCAGCTGCCGCCCTGCAGCCCCTCGGCTGCTGGTGAGGGGGCCCAGCCCTGCCCGTGCAGAGAGCGAGGTGGGTCCGCAGCCTGCAGGCAGCCCTGGGGAAGGGATGGAGCGCTGCAGGCAGTCCCGGGGCACTGCAGCGGGATGGAGCCTGCGGGGGAACCACTTTACTCCTCTATAGGTCACTGCTGTCAGAAAAATTCATCCACGATGCCACAGGTTTATGTCCAAAAGGGAGAAAGAGGAGTCCTGTAACTTTATTTGAATAAAGGGAGAGGTCATGGGACATTTCCCATAGGGTGTCTCAAATAATTGGGAGATGCAGCCCCCATTGTATCCTAAATTTTCAACTGCATCACCCTCTTCTTTTTCCCCACTGAATGAGGCAATTTTAAGGTACAGAATTCCTCAACCAGCTAATCTATGCCCCACTCTATTATGCACTCGTCCTTTTGTAATATACAAGAAGAAAAAGCAAAAGCTCTTCATAATTCTAGTAACTCTTTCTTGTCTTGGTCTCGGTTCAGGAATTTAACACGGCCTTGGCTGAGCAAATGTCTGTGTTGATTAGTAACAGTTTCTAGAATGAAGAGTGTCTTCTGTTACTTCATTGTCTGTAAGTCCCCAGCTTTGTCTGCAAGCAAATTCACATGGTCTGTTTGTAAAGGTACAATCATCTTACTCCTTTCCATCCCTCCTCTTTTTTTTTATTTTCTCTGTATTTGTCTTTACACACCATAATTGCCAGTGATTTAAGTTTTTCTTCCTGAATCATCTTTGGTTTTGCAGGTATTTGCAGTGACATCATTTTCCATCCTTTTGTAATCATTTCTGCATCAGTAGGTGTGGCTGCCACATGCATCCCCTTGATCACCTGCTGAAAGACTTGCACTCAGCAAGGTGTCGTGCATGGTAAAAAGATGAGTGTTGCTATAGCACATAAGAGCAGAAATAGTATTCATTTAACCCATAGATTGCCAGGAAACCATGAAACGTGTCCCATTCCCATCTTTTCCACATTTGGATGGGTGTGTGAGCTGACTTTATTTTCTTTGTTATTTGTTTGATCACTTTTCCATTGCCATCTCTTTGCAAACAGCAGTCTGAAAAATTTAATTTTCCACAAACTCCTCCTTCTTCTGTTAATAGATGACCTAATACCATCCAATGTTGAAATATTGCATTCCTCATTTGAGTGGACAGGTCAGCAGGAAGGTCAAGAGCTGCAGCTGTCTGCTTGGTTATTGTTTAAGAGGCAGCTTGTAACCTAATGATCCCATTCCAATTATAAATGTGTTCTCTGGCACCTGATTTTAATTCCAAGTGGCTGGTCTATATTGCAGTATAATTTTTATCTTGTGGCCATTCATCTTTTCCCCATTTTGGGTGCTCTCTCCAGCCAGAACTGCATCCATTGATTGCTTTTCTCTAGTTAAATTGTTAAATTGTTCAATTAGATTTTGATTCCTAAGTGATTTCCCTCACTTTGTGGTAGAAAAAAGAACAACAGTCAATTTAAGTCCCATTGAACAGATCCCTCAGCAGTTTGGAGGTTACCTGCAATAAGCATGTTGGCCACAAATACAATAATGCTCTTTCAAAGCCCATGTTGCATTAGCAAAAGGCCATCTGACCTTTGTCATCAATTGGTGGGTCAAAATGCAGCTTTTTTCCTGGCCCTAACAGTCCTTCAACAATAATAGCCCCACCATGGGGGTCACAATATTTGCATTTCCAAGCTTCCACATGGGCTTTCCATCTACATTTACATCTGCAAGCTGTTTGGTAGGACTTGGAGCAGAACTCACTAAAAAGGGGTCAAATTCCTTTCCCGTGTTGCCATTTCTTCACTGATAATCACAAACAACATGTGCTCTGCTTGTGGAATTTTCTCATTGGCAGCTTAAAAGCTTAGTCAGAAAACCCCTTTCCCTCCCCACTGCTTTACAGCCTTCCAAATCTTTTCATTAATTATTGTAGGAACACCTTAGCCAGCTACCATTAGTGAGCTAAACAGGCATTTGATAGCATTTCCCTTGATATTTGGAATAATTCTAAGGAGGGTAATTGGGAGTCCAAACCCAATTGTTTAAACCCTAAGATATAATCAATTCACAAATGCTTTTCCTGTGTAGATAGCCCTGTCCTATTTAGGCAGTAAGTGCCTGTTTCAGAAGAATGAAGTCACCATGGACTTCCTTCTTTGTCCCAAATCCCATCCCACTATGGACCTCACTGAGGGTGCTGACCCACCATTAGGTTCAGCTGGGTTAGACAGACACTCTTCAGATGCTCCTGGCTCTCTCAGACCCAACAATTGTCAAGGTTAAAAACTCTCACTGCTTCTTCTCCTAAGGCTGCAAATTGATTCTTCCTCTTCTGGCCAAAACTTAGTTGTCAGTATGAAAGTAGAATTACTAAGGAAAATATTCTAGAAGTGTATTCTAATGACCTAGTCTATTTTTCACCTTGTCTTGGCACACCCATTGATAAGGATCCAGGAAAGGATGGCTGTTCCCCAGCCGAAAGAAACATCCAAGTGAGGAGCTCACAAAAGATGCTGGACAAAGGAGGAGGAAGAACTGCTGGTAAGACTGGAGGCTCAGTTCAAGGGCAAGAAAAACACCAATAAGCTTGTTGCAGAGCAAATCACAAGCAAAACAGCTAAGCAAATCAGAGACAAAAGGAGATTGCTGCCCTGGAAACCATCAGAGGATGCTGATAACGATGAGACATCGCACCAGGAGAGCAGCTGCGGGTCTGAGGACAGAAGCTGGGATGAGCCATCAGTCCCAGGCAGCAGCCGTGGACAGTGGAGCTGGGAGGATCCATCCTCAGCAGAGCAGGAATTATGAGATCCCAGGGGTTTCCAGGCTGCCCAAGAGCTGTGAGCTCACGTGCAGGCACAGGGGTTCCATGGGCATATCTGAGGGTTGTCTGGGTTCCTAAAGATCTGTTTGGTCACACTCAGTCACAGGGGCTCCATGGTGACATTTCAGGGGTCCTTAATCTCCCTAAGGGTCATGAGGTGACAGTCACAGGGCTCCACAGTGACAACAGAGGTGCCAAGGAGCCAATTTGTCACAGGCAGTGGCAGGAGTGCAGTGGGGACATCTGTGTGCTCCTAAAGAACTGTGAGGTCACAGACACTCACAGGGGCTCCAGGGTGACATCCCAGGAATGCCCAGGCTGCCAGAGGGCTGGGATGTCACAGACACTCACAGGGAGTCCCCAGGAGTGCCCAGGCTGCCAAAGGGCTGGGATGTCACAGACACTCACAGGGAGCCCCCAGGGATCCCCAGGCTGCCAAAGGGCTGGGATGTCACAGACACTCACAGGGAGTCCCCAGGAGTGCCCAGGCTGCCAAAGGGCTGGGATGTCACAGACACTCACTGGAGTTCCTGTCATGTGCCCCATGGGAGCTTCAGGCCAAGTTTATTAGAGAAGCTCTTGTTGGGTCACGAGGGGCACAAAGGACCCCCAACACCCCAATTGCACCCCCAAGCTCCCCTAAAGCAGGACCCCAGGCTTTCTAAACTCCTTCTTTTAGAGGAGCCTAAGAATGCCTGGATCCAATCCCAGTGCCAGGCTTTGCCAGAATTATTGATAAAGTATTATAAGGCTGGAATTGAACCTTTGTATAACTTTGTCCCTCAACATTAAGGATGGAAATCTAGAAGTATTTATATGCATAGATATATGGTTGATTATGATCATGAGTAGGCAAAAAGGTCTTAATCAGAATTACTTTCTCCACAGTTTAGGAGCTGTAACATCTATTTTAATATCATGCCCTAGGAAGCAATTTTGAAGCTAGTGTATAAAAGCAGAACTAAGTACAGATGGGTGTCACTCCCCCAGACCAACAACCCTGGGCAAATCTCCTTAGTTCAGCCTCAAGCAGTGACCCTGAGGGGTGTCTCCACTCCAGGGAGGAATCTCCACACACCCCTAAGAAGGGAAATGTCAGGAGATGCTGCCACTAATATTTTACAGGGCTTTCTAGTCTGAAGTGCTGTCAGTCAGATGTGCCCAGGCTGTGCCATCTCAACAGCTCGCAGGATTCTCTGTGTGCCACTTGGTTTCCCTGCTCTGGGGATTTTCCCAGCTCTGCCACAGCTTCAGCTCCCTCTCAGGATGTTGAACTTTGGGATGGAGTAGTCGGGCTGGTTTCAGCATTTTCACCCCAAAGGCAGCATGACCCCCCTCTTTCATTTCCCCCTGGGGCTTTGCAAACAGGTCCTTGCTGGAGCTGTTGGAGCCCAT
>NW_027635420.1:0-35022 GCF_903797595.1 Erithacus rubecula | reverse complement strand
CCCACCAACCCAAATTCCCCTCTGCGGGGCGCTGGGGCCGGGGGGGGGGGGGTCGCAGGTGGGGTCCAGGTGGGGAACGCTTGGAGCTGCGGCTCCCAGCACAAAGGATGACGATCCCAAACACCTCTGAAGGGTCCCTTGGGAGCATGTTGAGGGAGGTTGCCTCTGTGCTGGCAGCAGCAGGAGCGGGCGCAGAGGGGCAGCACCGGGAGCTGCGGGGCCGGGGGGCTGTGGGGCAGCCGGGCTCAGCGCCGGGCGCTGCCTGAGCCCAGCACCCCCGCAGGGCCGGCAGTGGCCCCCGGCCCCCAGGGGCTGCGGGACCCCCAGGAGGCTGCGGACCCCAGGAGGCTGCAGGACCCCCAGGAGGCTGCAGGAACCCCAGGAGTGCGGAACCCCAGGAGGCTGCAGGAACCCCAGGAGGCTGCAGGAACCCCAGAGGCTGCAGGAACCCCAGGAGGCTGCGGGACCCCAGGAGGCTGCGGGAACCCCAGGAGGCTGCAGGAACCCCAGGAGGCTGCGGGAACCCCAGGAGGCTGCAGGAACCCCAGGAGGCTGCGGGACGCCCCGGCCGCTGCCCGGCCCCGCGGATCTGCCGGCCCTGCCCGCCGGGGGAGCCGCGTTTGGACACTGCGGCAGGACAGGGACCGGCCCTGGGACACGGGCTGGGGAGGGCAGGGGAGCACAAGGACCGGGAGGAAGGAGCAGCTGGGACATGCGAATTCGACGTGGAAGGATCGAAATTATATTTTAAGCATTATGTTTGGGTAAATTGCAGAAACAAATGATTTTGCAGAAAGCTCAGCAGCTGTCAGAGGATGAGCACCCCCAGGCACTGAGGGGGCTGGAGGAGGGGCAGAAGATGCCCCTGGAGCAGTTGGTCAGAAAGGCACAGCAGGTGAATGCAAGAAGGGATGGGGAAAAGGTCAAGGTGAAGGCAAAGGCCATGGCAGAGTTTCTACAGCCCCTGAGGGATGAACCCCAGGGCCCAAGGGGGCCACTGCAGAGGACAGGTTTGAACTGCAGGAATTTTTATTTGCTCCTAGTTGTGATGGTAATTTACAGGGAAGGCATTTAATGCATAATTTGGGAATGCAAATTAATTTTGTAAAATGTGATATAGGGGCTAGTTCTGTTGTGCCTTTGTGTCAAATATCTGGCAAGGCATATACTGAACAGCTCCTGGAAAATGTGGAAAACGAGATATGGAGCCTCTCCAAAGTACTTTGATGCAAACAGGACAAGTGGTATCTAAAAGCAATATCCTATTCCAAGGGAGGGAAGGAAGGGCTCACAGCCTTTTATTAAGTGTCTCCTAAAGGCAGAGGTTTTGGAGCCAGGGATCTCTCCCTATAATGCTCCTATCGTGCCAGTCAAGAAATCAGATGGAATTGATAGAATGGTGCAGGACCTAAAAACAATAAATGAGATTATTAAACCCAGGCACGCCACAGTCTCAGATCCTTACACCATCTTGAACCAGGTTCCCTCCTCACACTGGCACCATTCAGTACTTGATGTAAAACTGCTTTCTGGTGATGCCCACTCACACAGGATAGTAAACTGTACTTTGCCGTTGAGTGGGAACAAGAGAAAATGGTAAAGAAGGAAAAATGGTAAAGACATGGATGGTGCTTCAGCAGGGACACATGGAAGCACCAGCCTTATTTGGGCAAGCCTTGCAGAAAATGCCACAAGAATTTACCCCTCCCCAGGGACTGGGTTAATGCAGGATGTGGATGACTTGCTCCAATCAGGAGGACAAGAAGCGGTAGAATAAGACTCTGTGAAATGGCTGAATGTTCAGGCTAAAAAGTATCTTCGACTATTTGGAAAAAAAGTGCAAATGGTAGGGAAAAATGTTAAATATTAGGGACATATTTTGTCTGGATTTTGTGGTGTATTGACCCAGAGGAGGACCAGGAAATCTCAGAAGTAACATTATCCAGCACTAAAATGGAGCTGGGACAATTCTGAGGATTAACAGGCAATAGCTTGAACTGGATTGAGGACTCTCTGTTTTAGCCAGAACACTGCATGACTTATTAAACCCACATAGACTCAACGTTGTGCTATGGACACAGCAAAACTTCAGAAAATGAAATAAAACCAAAACGTTCGATTCCCTAGTCATGGCTTTTCCAGACTCAGAAAAGAAATTTGAAGTGTTTGTGGATGTTAAACAGTGCCATGAGAAAGGAATCCTTGTGCTAAAACATTTAATTCACTGTTCAGAGTGGCCTCACTGCCCGCAGAATTATGTAGCCACAGCTTTAATGGGACCTGAGGCCCAAAAAATGAAGGCAGGAGGATCTGCTGTTGCCCAAGTCTGGAACCAAGTTAAAGCTTTCATAATCAAAAGAGACTCAACATGGATGAGCAGTGCTCAGTTATTACAGAATGAAACTTGTTCAGTGGCACAGGAGGATTTAGAATTCAGGACAGGGGAAGGGTTTAACCAGCCTCCTGTTTGAACAGCCTGCACAGGGGCTGGGAACAAACCCATGGCTGCATTCAAGTGACAGAGCTCCAGAGCCGGACAGGAGAGATTGATGAGACATTCCCTGGCCTGAGGGACAAAATGTGTTAATGGATGGGTCTGCAAGGGCAGGAGAAGGGAAAAGAGTTGCAAGACAGGCTCTGATTAAGCAAAGGGAATCAGACCAAACACAGGTTTCTGCCCACATGGTCAGCTCAACCAGCTGTGTGTGTACTTGGAAGAGCCTGGCACTGAAATGCCCTGAGCAGGAAGGATCAAATATCTGCTGGTGACAGCATGGCAGCTAACAGGGTGGCAAAAGCAATTCTTACTTCTTCAGCAATCACTGATCACTTATTAAGGTATTTCTAAAACAAGTAACTCCAAGATAAGGGATTGTGGAAGAAACAGACTCAGACGGGGAACTAATTTTACAGCAAAGATCCTTCAGTGGGTGATGTCTGCTTTAGGAATACAATGGGACCAACACAAGCCCTGGCACCCTCAGAGCTCAGGTCAGATAGAAAGAATGAATGTGGAAATAAACAAACTCATTCAGAAGGTGGTGATAGAAACCAAGATGCCATGGGTATGGCTTTTGCCATTGGCAAGAATAAGAGCCAGACCCAGGGCAGATATTCAATTATCACCCTTGGAATTGCTGTTTGGAATTCCTTACCCTGCAAATTCTCCACCTAGCGGGGGGTGGAGATAAGGGATGTATATTTCAAACAGTCTGTGGCCACAATCCTGGCTCATGTGAAATCTCTCCCACAGGAAGCTGGGCTGGCACAGAGCCTGCCTTCGCACTTTGCTGTTACCAACATCCAACCAGGACATCAGGTCCTGCCTGAGGAGTGCACAGAAGCTCCACTGGTGGCCAAGTGCCATGGCCCATCCCAAGTGTCCCTGAGCACAGGAACAGCCCCAGCACAGCTCAGCACGGGGGGACCCCTCACCCTGGGCTGAGGGGCTCTCCAGCCCTGCAGATTTGCACTTCCTGCCTGCAGCACCAGCATGGGAGTGATGCCTTAAGATCCAAGTTTTCTGTTCTGCTTGGGTGTGCTTTCCGTTATGCTTTAGGGTGATAAAGGCGAAATAGTCCGATACCAGCTATGGACTCAAGGACAGTTTCTTCAGACTCCAGGCCAAAAGTATAAACAATGTGAGAAGAGGAGGGCAGGCCAGCCAGGAGAAGAGGAGGAGGACACCTTACAATTTGAGACTATTAATTGGATGGTGGACTGCTGTATGTAAATGGGCTGAAGTCTATAAAAACGTGAAATCATGTGACCAAGCCCTCTGATACTTCCATCTTGGAGCCACTCAGGCAGGGCAGGGGCCACGCTGTGGCACTGTGCTGCCAGGGTGTGGCCTTTGCAGGGCTTTCAATAAATACCCATTTTATTTCCCCTAACTCTGTGAGATCTCTGTTCCAGCTCCTAAAGGCAACAGTTTTTGGCGAGCCAGCCAGGAGAGGAGGCATCTGGAAAATCCCTGGACTGAGGCCGACAGCTCTGGAAGGGCCCAACGCAGGTCCAGAGATATCACAGCCAAGAACCCTGGGAACAGAGACATGTGAGTGATGGAATAAAAGGGCATTCTGTTTGTTTAGCATCTGGGTTAGGTGCTAAGAGGATTTGTAATTTGTAATTTTGGAAAGTGTGAATTTGTTTTGGAGAATCTCAGGATTTGTAATTTGTGATCTTGTAAAGTGTGAATTTGTTTTGGAGAACCTCAGCACAACACTTGTGCTCTTTATCTGTGTGAAGGACCACCTTCATAAAGAGCAGGTTTGAATTGCAGAGCTCTTGGCTTGAAGCCAAAGGGTGCTGCAGTTCATTAGTGTCTGTGCTGTGGCTCAGAGGGTCGTGGGTTTGAATGCCAACTGTTTGTGCTTTGCTGTATATTTTAGGGTATCAGAATGGGGTGCACATCCTCTTCTGAACGTGATAGCAGAAGCATTCCAAGAGATAGCCCTTTGGGATTAATACTGAAAAACTGGGCAAATCTAGTTGAGGAGGAGTCTATGCTCTCAAACCTAGACTGATTAGACTCTCTGAAAAAATGTGGCCAGCATATGAATTAGATAATAGAGAAACATGGCCTAGGTTTGGAAGTTTAGATCCGAAATTAGTATTAAGTTTAATATCTCGAATACGCGGAGATAGATTTTTTGAAGAATTAGGATATGCCCGGCTCTTTCTGGTATTATCAAGCAAGCAGGACCGAGATAAGGAGAAGGAGCATATATTAGTCTTAAAGGGTAAAAAGAAGGAGCCAACTTTCAGTACTTTATATAAAAAAACAGAGGAATCAGAGCTGGAGCTGGTGGCGCCTAACTCTGTGTGATCTCTGTTCCAGCTCCTAAAGGAAACAGTTCCTCCTGCCCAAGTCCATCTCTAGAAGTCCCCGGGCAGCTGGTGTCCATCAAAACCTCCCAAACACCAACATTCAGCCCTGAAAATGCCTCCCAAGAGTTCCTGAGAATGGTCCCTCCCCTTTGTGTTCGGGCATTCCCCCTGTCCCAGCTGCTGGGGGTCACACTTCTATTGGGGGTCCCCCATCTACCCGGTGCCCACCCTCCCCAGGCTGCTGGGAGTCCCAGGAATCTGAAAAGCTCTCCCCTCTTCCCTCTCCCCATTTAGGGATGTTGGTGGATTTTGGGGTCCCGGGGTCCCTTCTCCCCTTATTCTCTGCTTTGGGGTGCAGGGATCATGGAGTCCCCCCTGCCCATCTCCAGGCTGTTGAGGGTCCCGCCAATGGCAGTGCTCCCCCCTTTCTGGGCTCCCCACTTTGGGGTCCTGGGGGACACAGGGCTCTGCTCCTCCAGGCTGCCTCTGCTGGCAGCTGCCACCGGGACCCCCAGTGTCCCCTCACGGGGCATTTTCTGCTCAGCTTTGCAGTTCTGCATTCTCCAAACTTCCATTCAAAAAAACCCAACCCAGGGACCCCCGGGGATATCTGGGCTGAGCTCCCCCTCCATGGTCACCTGCGGGGGTGATGGTCCCATGGATGAGGGATCTGTGAATTCAGGGAGCGCTCGACCTCATTCCTCCTTCCTCTATTATTGATCCTCCTTAGTCTTTCCTCTTCCATCCCTCCTCCTCCTTCCTGACACCCCTCGTCCCTCCCCTACTTCTATCCCTTCTCGCTCTCCTCCTTCATCCCTCCTCTCCCATCCCTCCTCCTCCTCCCCAGCAGCAGCGACACCCTCGGTGCCCCGTTCCCGAGCCCTCGCAGCCCGCGGGAGGAGCGGGGATGGAGCCGGGACAGGTCGGGATGGGCAGCGCGGGGCTCTCGGCTGCTCCCACCCGCTGGGGCCGGGGGGAACCCGGCCGGGGAAAGGGAAACTGGGAAGCTGCAGATCCAAACTGGGACTTGCTGGGAACCCTGGGGGGCGAGTTCCAGCCCTTGGGGCGCCTCTCAGGAGATCCGGGATCACAGAGAGGGGTGGGGGATCCCAGGAGTGGCACCACTGGGAGGGACTGGGCTGTACTGGGGGAACTGGAACCTTCCTGGGGACACAGGAAATGACTGGGAGCATGTTCAGGGCCACTGGGATATACTGGGAGTGCCTGTGACCTTACTGGTGTAATATATAATGTAATTCGTGTAAAGTTGAAAATTAATGTAGAATAAGCAATTTCTGTATGAATAAAGTAATAAAAAACTTAAAACCCAAAAACTGCAAAGGGAGGAACAGGGATTGCTTCATAACAACACTGCAACTGCCAGCAAAAGCTGAAGGGCTCGAGTTAGCAAGACAATAGACGTAGCCAAGTGAAGATGGCTCTGTCCAGGGAACACCCAAAAGATAAGAGCCCGATAAGCACCCACAATTAAGGTAATCAGAGCCATCAAGAAAAATACATCTGAATGCCCGTTTCCAGTAAACCAAAATCTGCAAGTTACATCTCAATTCCATCTTCCTGTAAACCTGAATTTGCCTTCATCAAAATTCATCATCTCCCAGGATACGGTTTCATCCAGCTCAAGACAGTGAAAGAAAACTACATGACTATGCTGAACGATAAGAGAAGACAAAGACCTCCACTCCGGGCAAGGAAAAACTGTATAAAAACAGGGCTAACTAAAGAGGAGAGTTTGAATCGGGCAAGGAAAAACTGTATAAAAACTGGACTAATTAAAGCGGAGAGTTTGAATCATTGTGTGTTCACCCGATGCCGACCCCGGGCTCAGCACCGTCCTTTTTGATTGTGGCTATCGAAAACCGTGTTTATTTTAATCATATTTAATTCTGCTTGATCTCGTTTTTATCTATAACACTGGAGTGACTGGAACCACACTGGGAAAAATCAGGACCATGTTGGGGAGAACTGGGACCACGCTGAGGGACACTGGGAGTCAGTTGGAACTACTAATCTGTACTGGAGGAACTGGACATGACTGGGACCATGTTAGGAGAAACTGGGATCATCTATGGAGTGACTGGGACTGTGCTAGGGGCAAATGGGGGAACTGGGATCACACTGGGAGGAACTGGGAGGAAATGGAACCATGCACAGAAATACTGGGATCATACTGGATCATACTGGCAGCAACTAAAAATGCAGTGAGAGTGACTGGGAGAGCCTGTCAGCAACTGGGATCAGTCTGGAATCAGCTGGGGACAACTGGGACTGACTGGGGACATACTGGCAACAACTGGGATACACTGGAGAGGCTGAAACCACAGTGAGGAGAAATGAGAGCAACTGGAACCACACTGGATGATAATGGGAGCAGCTGTGCCCATATCAGAGTCATACTGGGATCCTGCTGGAACTAGCTGGGATCATACTGGGAGTGACTGGAATAGTACTGGGAATATCTGAGATTGACTGGGACCACACTACAATCAGACTGGGAGTGATAGGAAAAGTCCTGGCCACAACTGTAACCATACTGGGAGTGACTGGGAACAACTGGGCCCACACTGGGAGTGACAGGGAGTCACTCTGGGCATGTCTGGAAGAATACTGAGAGGATCTGGGAGTGACTGGCATCATACTGGAAATGACTGGAACCATACTGGGAGTGACTACAGGTCCTACTGGGATCATCCTGAGAGCCACTGGGATTGGGGGAATGGAACCTGGCTGGGGGTTACTGGGAGCAACTGGACCCACATTGGGAGGAAAATGTGGACACATTGGGAGAAACTGGGATCAACTGGGAAGGTACTGGAACCATGCTGAGGGGACTGAGGCCATGACAGGGATCATACTGGGAGTAACTGGGAGTATAGGACACTGACAGAAATTGGGGTCAGGCTGGAGACAACTGGGAATGACTGGGAAAGACTGGCTTCATTCTGAGGTAACTGGAACCTTACTAGGGAAACTGGGATATAATGAGTGTCTGTAACCACACTGGGGGGACTGGAACCAGGCTGGGGGCAACTGGGAGATAGTGGGACAATGCTGAGAGTGACTGTGGCTATTCTAGAGATCATCCTGGGAGGAACTGGGAACAACTGGAACTATTCTGGCAGCAACTGGGATCATCCTGGGATCACAGGGAAAGCAGCTGGGTCCATGCTGGGTGAGACTGGGGTCACACTGAGGGTGACTGGCATCATACTGGGATGGACTGGGATGGATTAGGAGTGGCTGTGAACAACTGGAATCATGGGGAAAGCAACTGGGAAGAAGTGAGAGTGACTGGCAGCATGCTGGGGTGACTGGGATATACTGGGAGAGACAGGGAGTCACAGGGATTATACTGGAGGCTACTGGGGTCATGCTGGCATTGACAAGGGGCAACTGGGATCACACTGGGGTCCACTGGCCTGATACTGGGAGAGACTGGGACTATACTGGGGGCAACTGAGAGAACTGCAAATGCACTGGATGAAAATGGGAGGAACTGGAGAGCAACTGGGTACATCCTTGGGAAAGCTGCATCATATAGGGAATGAATGGGAGTGATTTGGATCAGCTTTGGAGTTCTGCATTCTCCTCCTCACCCAAAAAAATGCTGAGAGGCACTGGGAGTATTGTAGGGGCAACTGGGATAAAACTGGGGGCAAGTGAACCACGCTGAGGTAACTGGGAGTGCTTGGGAATAACTACGAGATTGTTCAGGACAACTGGGATATACTGGGAGTGTCTGAGACCATAGAGGTGGTGACTGGGACATAATTGGGAGTGACTGGGAATGTGCTGGGGGGAAACTGGGATCATGCTGGGGCAACTGGGGGCAAGTGTGAGTGGGGACCTGTGTGCTGAGACTGGCATCATACTGGACTCATACTGGGATCAAACCAGCAAATTGGGTCTCTGTTTGGGGCAGCTGGGAGAATGGGGAACACACTGGACCAAAGTGGGAGGAATTCAGAGCAACTGGAACCGTGCCTGGGGCAAATTCCACCATAATAGGGAATGCCTGGGAGTGACCGGGCTCATCCTGGGAGCGCCGAGGAAACTGGAACCACACACGGGGAGCAACTGGGCTCATGCTGGGAGCAGCCACTGGCAGCACCAGGAGCCCCGAATCCCTTTCCCGGCCGTGCCGCCCCTCCAGCCCCAGCACCCCCGCCGGGGTCCCGGCAATCCCAGGGGTCCCTCCCCCCTCTCGGGGTCCCGCTTTGGGGTTCTGGGGCTCTCCTCTCTCTGGGGTCCCGCTCAGGGAAGCCGCGGCTCTCCCGGGGCTCCCCAATCCGGTGTCCCCCCGCCGATGCCGCCGGCCCCGCGCGGTCCCCACGGGCCCCGGCAGAGCTCGCAGGGCCCGGCCCGGGAAGCCCAACCCCCATTGCGGGGAGACCCGCATCCCCCCGCCCCCGCCGGGGCTCTGCCGCCACCGGGACCCCAAAAACACCTCCAGGGGACCCCCCGATGTCCCCCTGAGGGCCATCTGCGCCTCTGCAGCCCTGCACGATCCAAACATCCCCCCCAAAAATCCCCAAACCGAGGGAGCCCCCCGGGATATTTGGGGCGAGCTCCCCCTCCCCGGGCACCTGCGGGATGGGGGGTGATGGTCCCGGGGGGCTTCCTGCGAGTTCAGGCAGCTCCGGGCTCGGGCTCGAATCGCTCCTTGTCTCCTTCAGCTTCTGCTGCCGCTGAGCCTCTTCCTCCCTCCATCCTCCTCCTCCCCCGTTTCGAACCCCGAACTAGGAGGGAATGGGTCAAGGGAAGGGCGGGAACTGTGAGAAGGGGCGGGGTCAAGGGAAGGGCGGGAACCGTGAGAAGGGGTGGGGTCAAGGGAAGGGCGGGAACCGTGAGAAGGGGCGGGGTCAAGGGAAGGGCGGGAACCGTGAGGGAAAAGGGGCGGGGCCAATGCGCTGCACGGTTTTAATTGGATCCGGTTGGTCTAAAATCACCAATAAAGGACCTCAAATGCACACGTTTACACAAAGGGGTCTAGAATCATCCAAATGGCTCTTACATTATCCAAAGGGGCCTAAAATTCATCCGAGAATTGATCAGGTTTAGCTTAGAAACAGACAAAGGTCCATAAATCCACCCTGTATCCTCACATGGTTAGCCTAAATTCAGCCAAATGGGCTTAAAATCTAACCAAGTGGTCTAAAATTTCCCAAACTGATTAAAAACCCACACAACTGGCCCAAAATCAGCCTTTAATCTTCCTGATGGCCGGAAACTCAACCCTGAAAGTGCCTGTTTTTTCCTAAAAGCACCCAAATGGAACTAAACACACCTAAACTGGCCTGAAACACCCCCAAGGGAGCCAAAATCACCCTAAAATCAGAGCCCTGGGTCTCATAGGCTTCATGCCAGCTCTTCCTAATTTCAACATCCAAAATCCATCACCCTCCCCCCAAATTCCCACATTTGGACCCTGAATTGCCAAATATTCCCTTGTGACAGTCTAGAAAATTCCTCTGGAGTAACTAAACCTCCCATGTTTGTATCAAAGTTTGTTTATAGAGACCCCAAAAATCCCCAAAATTCTCTATGGGATCCTCCAAAATTCCACTTGAGGACCATAACATTGCAAAAAATTCCAATAGAAACTTAAAAATTCCCATGTTCGGACAAAAGTTAATAAAATAAGCTTCTTGGTGTAGACCCCATAACTCTCAAAATTCTCAATATAGGCCCTGAAATTCCCTACAAGCACAGCAAAATTCCCTTTAATCACCCCATAATTTCCTTATGAGAACCACAAAATTCCCATGAGACCCCCAAATTCCCTTTAATGACCATTCCCAAAAATTTTCTATAGGAACCACAAAATTCCCTAGAGGGACTCCAAGAATTCCCTGGAAAGAGCCCAGATTTCCCAGAAATTGCCTTTAAGAACCCCAAAATTCTCCTCTAGAGACCCTGAGACCCCCCTGGCTGTTGCAGTGCTGAACGGGGTTTGGGCCCCGCTGGACATGTCTGTACAAATCTGGGCCTTGTGTGTGCACCAGCCAATAAACCATATTGAGCTGCTGTGTTCTGCTGTTCAGTTATTGCTGCACATTTTGCTGTTAGTTCTCATGTCCCTTTCACACACTCACTGTCTGTTTATTTCTTAGTTTAGATCAGTGTTTACAACTGCTGCACAGCATGAGAAAATTTTGGGAGTTTTTCCATAACTTCTTTGAAACACCCCAAAAATGTTGGAACATCAACTATGCCAAATCAGGAGAGAAGACATTGAAAACATCGAATACCAAGATTAGAAGATTGAAGATAGCAGGGGGTGGTGAAGATTGTGAAGGGCACCAATGACAGACTTTTGGGGGGTTGAAGGGGTGGATTAATATCCTAAAATTACCAATTGTAAAGTGTGTTCCCACGTGGGTGATGGTTCTAGAAATGTATAATTGGGATCAATTGTAAACAATAAATTGGCTTCTGCAAAATCATATTCATTTGAAGTTCAGCAGTCCAGTTTTTTCCCACATTTGGTGACCCTGGCGATGTGGTAAACCGTACACATGGCGCATGAAGCGAGCCGAAACGTTTTAGCCGTAGTGTCTGAAAGGGGTCCGCGGAGTGAAGAAGCAGAAGCGCAGCCTGGGCTGCCACAGCCAGACCACGGCAGCGGGGTCGGAGCACAGCTCCGAAGAGAACCCGAAGAACGCGGGAGACAGAGAAGATGCCGAAGAGAGGATGGGAGGAAAGCCGGCAGGAGCACGGGACCAAGAAGTTCCCGAGAAAAGCTCCAAGAGAAAAGCGTGCTCAGCGCAGTGAAGAACTACGGAAAAGGTGAGCGGCTGGGGCTGGAGGGATGGAGAAATTATTATCGAAAGAAAAGCAAGAAATGCGGACAAAGTTAAATATCCTCCAGCATATCCTCTCTGTGAGAGCAGTCAAGTACGACTCAGAGGGTTTAAAAAGACTATTTAGATAGGGTCAAGAAAGGATTTGTTTCGAGTTACCCTGCGGCTGCCTTTGCAGCGTTTGCACGAGAGTGCTTGGTGAGGGAAGAGACAGTTACTCCGTTCTTACCATCAGTGGTCCCTGAGACAGAGTTGCTGGCTCTGCGGAAAGTCTCGGGCAGTGTGGACTCTCAGTCCCTATTGGAATCAGAAAAAATAGAAATAGATGCTTCCTTGCCAACATCAGAACCAGAACTTACGGGCTTTCCCGGGGTGTCCCCTGGAGAGTTAACAGCAGCCCTAAGCAGACAGTTACCAGAGCTCAGCCAGAGCGGGCATTCAAATGTAGATCACGAATATTCGCATGCAGAGCGATTTCCCTCCCCCACCCCCAGGGCATCAAAGAGAAAATTAGCACAACTGAGAACTTCACTCAATTGACGAATCAGAGAGAGAAAAGAAGCCCAATGATTTCTGATCTCGGTGAAGAGAAAAGACAGCAATTTCCCCCCAAAAGCTGCTGTGGCGGTGGCGGTGCCGGTCTCACGGGCTGCGGTGCCGGCACAGATCACCGGGTTCGGCTCTCGGGAGCGAGTGGTCCCGAGGAAAGTTTGTTCGTTTCGGCCTGTGCCGGGGAATGCGAAGAATGTCGGATCCTCAGTTTCAGCCTGTTAGTTTGGAGCGTGTGCAGCAAAAGAAGGGAGAAGGGGGCCCAGCGCAGACTGCGATGCTCTCCCGAGGGGCGCGGTTCCCCCGCCCCCTGACAAAAAAAAAAAAAAAAAAAAAAAAAAAAAAAGGAAAAAAAGGTGTTGCGGACAGTTAAAAGTGGTTAGTAATTATAGTGTTTTTTACGGTTTTACTAGAGGAGTTCCAAACTATCTGAGTGCACTCAGATAGTAGCATAGTTATAATGTTATTAGTTTTTACTATAACAATTAGAAATTTATATACCCAACAATATTTACAGGCAGATAATGTTTGTGTCATTTTAGTTCAGGGAGCTCTTCCTTCACGGGTGGTTTCTTTAGAGTCCAAATATGTTCTGTTAAAATTAACTAAGGCTAAGTTCTATTAAGTTAATTCTGTTAGATTTCATTTCTATTAAGTTTCAGCGTCACTAAGTTTAGACAATATTTTGTTCCAGTTATGTTTAATATTAATACTGATTAACTGAGTTTTCTTAAGCATGCTTTTATTTTACTAAGGTGATAATTAACATTATTGATTGAATAGTGTGAATTTACCAATTTTGTAATAGGCAAACTCATAAGATGTTGATATTGGATTTGTTGTATGCACAGCCAGCATTTTTTATGTGTTTGAACATCTCTTGGTGTAATTATCTATGAGACGTGTCATTTTCAAGATCTTTTCTGTTTCTTTTTTAATTGCATATCTAGGCTGCCTCTCTGTTGTCTCATGATTTTTAGCATTTTCAGAGTTCCAAGTAATGATATCTGAGCTTCGTTGGAAGTTTCCTCTAAACTGATGATCTTGTAGTTTCTTGTGAAAGAAAACAAGCCTAAAGAAAAACTTGAGAGAGAAGCGAATGCTGAAAGGGTTTAGTTGCTGTCTCACCCTAAAGTGTTTAGTTGCAGCTTCTGTTCTTAAAAGTCTTAGCTTTTTTTTAAAGATATGTCAGGGAATTCTCTTCCAGTTAAAGCCTGGGCTCTGGCCACGCCCTGGCTCTGCCTGGATGGGGAACTGCCAACAGACCCAGGTGTTTTCTGCAGCAAAACCACACTCGAGTTGCTTTGACTTGGCAATTTAACCCTACCAATATGACAGCTAGACATATTATTTAGAGTGAGCTTAGAAATAATTTTCCAGAAGTGATTATCCAATTCTTCACTGATTTAAAGTTTATCAGCTGTTGCAGACACTGGGATGATAGTACAGTGTTTTAGTGCTTAGTAATCATCTAACTTCACATGTATAATTAATTATGTCTGATAGAAAAAATGTTTTTAATTGATATATCTGAATTATTACTGATTGCTGCAAGATTCCGATCTCACTAGATATTAAATTCCTCAATTGAATGTATAATAAAAAAGCCTAATTGATTTGCTAACTTAAAGAGAAGATGTGCATGTGTTTCTATCATTAGCAAGTTCAAAGTAATCATATATTCAATTGACCAGGCATCAACTGTCTCCAAGAAAATGAGGCCCAGTCAGAAGAGAAATTTCCTAACTACCGTGCAGCTTTCATGACCTGAACAGGAACAGGACTGCCAAAACACAGCCCTGTCTGGAAACTTAGTAACTTGTTAAGAAAAAGCCTCATGTCATGGTACCATTATCATGGTATTGTATTCTAAATAATTTTCTTTAAATATTCTTTCTTTCAACTTCTCAAAGTGAATTCTGTTTAAAGGAGAAGCATTCCCAAAGTGCTCAGTTTGTGCACGGCAGCACTTTCAAGATTTCAACACTAAGGCAGTTTTGACACAAGCAACAGATATAACAGTTAATTCAAATAAGACAGGTAGAGAAGCTTTAAGTCTGTTTGAAAATCAGGAGCAATTTGCACAAGCTGTTTTGTAGTATTGTAAGCTAATCCAAAAACTTCAGGTGAAAGAAAGAGAAAAAAAGCTCAAAGGTATTAAGTGTGAGCAAAAGCTCTAGAAAATTGAAAAGTTGGACCTAAAAATTAGAGATGAACAAGGCGGTTGTAAAAATTGAAGAAGCTCAGCAAAACAAAAAAGCACAAGAAAGAAAAAGGCACAAAGAAGCAAATAAGGATGAAGAACAGCGTTAAATTAGAGATGTAAGCTTCTGTGATTTTTCTTCTGTCCATTATATCAGCCAGTAACATCAAGAGGGCAGAACAAACCAGCCCACCAAAATAGCATCACCAAAAAATGTAGCTCACTTAGGCTGATGCAGCTAAAGTAAATTCTCTTTGTTTATCTTTAGCCAAGTCAAGTGATCCTTTTCATACATGTTTAATTAGTGTTACAATGACTAACTTTACTGATTTTGCAAAATGGGTAAAACCTAGAAAAAAGCCACATGTCACAGCAGAAGGAGTGGAAACAGAAAATACTTAGTGCAACATAAGTGAAAGTAAGTACAAAAGTGGACATATGCAAAAAGATTAAGAATTGAGCTAAATAGAGAATAATAACACAATCACTGAAGAAGAATAAATTAGAGCCCAAAGAACTAAATTAGTTAAAGTCATTTTCTAGAAATTATTGCTTGTTTTTCAATTATCCTTTGAATTTCAAATTGGTTAACTTCAGTAATGTTTTAGTCCCACGTGCCAAAAACAACAGTGTTGTTTTAAATCCTAATTCTCCCTAGTAAAAGAATGTAACTAAGTATTGCCCCAATGAGATTTACCCTGAGAGTGCTAAAGCAAGTGGAGTTGCAAGATTGCTTCCCCCAAGTGTTTTTCTAATTTATGAAAATAAGGCACAGCCTGCAATTCCAAGCAATCCTTTTAGTAGACCTCGTTATTTAAAAAAGCTGACTATGTTTGCCCCTAGTGTGCATGAAATGTTGAATCAGACCCTTTAGAAAACAAGGTACAGCAAAAGAGTTAAAAAAGAATTTCGGAGTTTAAAGCCTGATTGTTACAATAGTGTAGAATTCTGAGAAGCTCCAGTTCAAATAATAACATTAATTTTCTCCCCAAGTGTTGCTGCTGCTAAAGCATTGACTATGCTCAACAAGCTGAAATATTAAGTGACTGAAGAATTAAATATTACTTCCACTGTTTTGAAGCACATGCTCACTCATGTAGATAGTATTAAACATGCGGCGTTGCAAAATAAAGCTGCTATGGATTTTTTGGTTATCAGCACACGAACACAGGTGTGAAAATTTTAATGAGATGTGTTGCATGAATCTTTCTAAACATTCTGCATCCATTCACAACAAAATTAAACAATTGCAAAATAATGTGAAGAAGCTATCCGTAGACAATTGAAGTTTAGATGAATAGTTAAAAAATGGAGAATACAGGGATAGTTAAAAAATAGAATTAAAGAAGTTTAGATATTTTTGTCAGTTATTAGCACATTGTTTCTTCCATAAATAAAGTTAATGATTCATTAGATAAGAATAAGATAAGATAAAATAAAATAAAATAAAATAAATGTAATAGAATAAAATAGAATAAAATATGATAAAATAAAAATAAAACGGAATAAGATACATTTTAAAAAGAAAAATATAAAATATAAAATAACAATAAGATAATATAAAAAGATAAAACAGTATAAAGATAGTATAATGATTAAGATAAGATTAAGATAAAATTAAGATAAGATAAAATAAAAATAAGAATAAAATAAAGTAAAATACCAAAGAAGACGTTGAAAATATCGAATACCAAGATAAGAAGATTCAAGATAGCAGGGGGCAGGGAAGACTGTGAAGAGCACCAATGACAGACTTTTGGGGGGTTGAAGGGGTGGATTAATATCCTAAAATTACCAATTGTAAAGTGTGTTCCCACGTGGGTGATGGTTCTAGAAATGTATAATTGGGATCAATTGTAAACAATAAATCGGCTTCTGCAAAATCACATTAGTTTGCTGTTCAGACATCCAGTTCCTTCCCATGCAATAGCAGCATTCCAGGTGTCAGGAATTTAGAATACCCCAGTTACCCTCCCAAATTCCCACGGAATAATGGCAATCTTGGTGTTGGGAATTTTGAACCCTCCAGTTCCCCTTAGTAATTCCCATGCATTGAGAGTTTAGAATCCTCCTCCTTCCCTCCTAGATTCCCACTAGAACTATGGAATTACAGCATTCTGGGCATTGGGAATTTAGCATCTTCCAGTTCCCCCCCTACATTCCCATGGAATAACCATATTTCAAATGTTGGGAATTTAGAATCCTCCAGCTCTCCTCCCAAATTCCCACCAAAACCACAGAAGTAAATTGCCATGGAATAATGACATTTTGGGTGTTGAGAATTTAGAATCCTCTAGTTCCCCTTCCAAATTCCCACCAAAACCATAAAATTTCAGCATTCTGGGCATTGGGAATTTAGAGTCCTCCAGCTCCCTTCCAAATTCCCATACAATAGCAGCTTTCCGGGATTTTCGATTCCTCCATGTACTCTCTTAAATTTCCACAAAAACCTTGGATTTACGGCATTCAGGGTGTTGGAAATTTAGAATCCTCCTGCTTCCTTCCCAGATTCCCACTAAAACTATGGAATTAAAGCATTCTGCATATTGGGAATTTAGAATTCACCAGTTCCCATCCCAAATTCCCACTAAAACCGTGGAATTACTGAAACACTAATTGTAGGGAAATGGAGATTTTAGTCAAATGTGATTTATTTACTCAAGAAACTAGTCTTGAGATAGTTATCTGCAACTTAAATAATTCCTTCCTTCCTTCCTTCCTTCCTTCCTTCCTTCCTTCCTTCCTTCCTTCCTTCCTTCCTTCCTTCCTTCCTTCCTTCCTTCCTTCCTTCCTTCCTTCCTTCCTTCCTTCCTTCCTTCCTTCCTTCCTTCCTTCCTTCCTTCCTTCCTTCCTTCCTTCCTTCCTTCCTTCCTTCCTTCCTTCCTTCCTTCCTTCCTTCCTTCCTTCCTTCCTTCCTTCCTTCCTTCCTTCCTTCCTTCCTTCCTTCCTGTCCTTCCTTCCTTCCTTCCTTCCTTCCTTCCTTCCTTCCTTCCTTCCTTCCTTCCTTCCTTCCTTCCTTCCTTCCTTCCTTCCTTCCTTCCTTCCTTCCTTCCTTCCTTCCTTCCTTCCTTCCTTCCTTCCTATCCTTCCTTCCTTCCTTCCTTCCTTCCTTCCTTCCTTCCTTCCTTCCTTCCTTCCTTCCTTCCTTCCTTCCTTCCTTCCTTCCTTCCTTCCTTCTCCTTCCTTCCTTCCTTCCTTCCTTCCTTCCTTCCTTCCTTCCTTCCTTCCTTCCTTCCTTCCTTCCTTCCTTCCTTCCTTCCTTCCTTCCTTCCTTCCTTCCTTCCTTCCTTCCTTCCTTCCTTCCTTCCTTCCTTCCTTCCTTCCTTCCTTCCTTCCTTCCTTCCTTCCTTCCTTCCTTCCTTCCTTCCTTCCTTCCTTCCTTCCTTCCTTCCTTCCTTCCTCCTTCCTTCCTTCCTTCCTTCCTTCCTTCCTTCCTTCCTTCCTTCCTTCCTTCCTTCCTTCCTTCCTTCCTTCCTTCCTTCCTTCCTTCCTTCCTTCCTTCCTTCCTTCCTTCCTTCCTTCCTTCCTTCCTTCCTTCCTTCCTTCCTTCCTTCCTTCCTTCCTTCCTTCCTTCCTTCCTTCCTTCCTTCCTTCCTTCCTTCCTTCCTTCCTTCCTTCCTTCCTTCCTTCCTTCCTTCCTTCCTTCCTTCCTTCCTTCCTTCCTTCCTTCCTTCCTTCCTCCTTCCTTCCTTCCTTCCTTCCTTCCTTCCTTCCTTCCTTCCTTCCTTCCTTCCTTCCTCTTCCTTCCTTCCTTCCTTCCTTCCTTCCTTCCTTCCTTCCTTCCTTCCTTCCTTCCTTCCTTCCTTCCTTCCTTCCTTCCTTCCTTCCTTCCTTCCTTCCTTCCTTCCTTCCTTCCTTCCTTCCTTCCTTCCTTCCTTCCTTCCTTCCTTCCTTCCTTCCTTCCTTCCTTCCTTCCTTCCTTCCTTCCTTCTTCCTTCCTTCCTTCCTTCCTTCCTTCCTTCCTTCCTTCCTTCCTTCCTTCCTTCCTTCCTTCCTTCCTTCCTTCCTTCCTTCCTTCCTTCCTTCTTCCTTCCTTCCTTCCTTCCTTCCTTCCTTCCTTCCTTCCTTCCTTCCTTCCTTCCTTCCTTCTTCCTTCCTTCCTTCCTTCCTTCCTTCCTTTCCTTCCTTCCTTCCTTCCTTCCTTCCTTCCTTCCTTCCTTCCTTTCCTTCCTTCCTTCCTTCCTTCCTTCCTTCCTTCCTTCCTTCCTTCCTTCCTTCCTTCCTTCCTTCCTTCCTTCCTTCCTTCCTTCCTTCCTTCCTTCCTTCCTTCCTTCCTTCCTTCCTTCCTTCTTCCTCTTTTTAGGACCCCTCCCCACAAAAACGACCCCACACATCATTTAAGAAGCCAACCACACATGCTTAATACTCATTGAAACTAACTGCAAAAGGAAGCAGAGGATGGGAGAGGCCTGTTATTATGGATATGTATTTGTTTAAAATTCTGTCAATAAATAGACTCTGTGATCACCTGTCATTTTGCAGTGTGTATTAGAGGGTTACCTCACACTGCTGCCCAGCGCTGAATAAACATCCATTTTCTAATTTTAAATTGTTAGAGAGTCCTTTCTCTGTCACAGATGGGTATCAGTATTAGACCAATACTTATGTTTTGGTAAATCACCCCGAGAAGCCGTGGCTCATTGGCAGCCTCTGCTGCAGGAAGGGAGGCGATGCCAGCACAGTCACAGGAGGTAATTGCTGTGCCTCTGGGCCTGAGCCCTGCTCAGCCTTGAGCTGCCATCTCTGCTGCTTGGCACTGTGGGCACACAGCATGACCTGACCCCCTGAAGTGCTCAGTTCCCTGCAGAAGGGGACCCCAGCACACCATGGAATGGTTCCCATCTGGGCTTCTTCTGGACTGGGGCCGTGACTTGCATAATTTAGAATCTCTGGTAAACTGTGGTTTAAGGATTTTGGAGCTTGGTGAAGGTAAATTATCAGCAACCCTTTCCTAAATCAATAATCATGTCCAAGTGTAGACATTGTCCAGAGCAATATTCATGTATGATTTCTTTTAAGATCCTCTGAAGTTTGATGGATTCTGGAAGTCTTAGCCTGGAAATTTCTACTCCTGTGCCCAACAGTGATCCCACAGGATCTCTGTCACAGGGAGAAAGGAGCATTTAGCTGTCAATCCTCTTCCCATGTGCAATGCCAGTGTCTCCTTCCATGTGCTCTGTGCAGCCACAGACAAGAGCAGAGAGGGAAGGGAAGGGCCCAGGGCTGTTCCCTGGGGCTGTGCCTTGTCCAGCTCCTTTTCCAGCCTCAGGCAGCCTGAGGATCTCCTGGGAGCTGCTCTGTCCTGTCTTTCTTTGCAGATGAACCTGTTGATGAAGATGATCTGGAATCCCAACCCATACCCATTTCTGAGCCTGATGGAAGAGGAAGATGATGAGGACAGGTCACAAGGCCTTTCCCCCTGGAGGAGCTGCCAGCTCAGAGCCCAGAGCTCAGCCAGGGGGGCATCGCTGCAGGTGCCAGGACGGAGCCGTGCTCGTGTGTGCCCTGGCCCTGTGCAATCCCCTCACTGCTCCTGCAGCCAGTGCTGCCCGTGCAGAGCAGCAGAGATGACAGAAGCTGCTGTGGCTGCTGAGTTACAGGTGTGTCTGCAGGGAGCACTTTCCCAGGTCCTTTGCTGGATGCTGCACGCAGGCCCAGCTCCCATGGCAGGGGTGAGTAGTGTGTCCCTGCTGACCCCACAGCTGAGCACTGCTTCTGTGGGATCCATTCCTAGGAAATGGAAATACTTTCTCTTAAGGTGCCCTGAGAAGGAAGAATGAACCTATAGGAAATAGTCCCTGGAGGAATCCAAACACCTGGAACAGATGCTGGGTGATCTGGAGAGATGCCATGGTTGGTGTCTGTCCGTCAGCCTTCTCCTGAGACTCAGCAGCTGGGGGATTTCTCTGCACTTCTGGACACGCCGTGCCTGGCACAGCAGGAAGGGATCCATGGCAGCCTCGCTGCCCCACTGCTGCTGTCACAGCCTGTAGGGCTGTTCCCCAGCCTGGCCTGGCTGCAGCTGCTCCCCAGCCTCTGCAGGAAGGCCTTTGGCACCAGCTGACAGGGAGCCCAATCTGCCCCACAGGCCACGCACACCCTGAGATCCCCTGCAATTTCCCAGTCTCAGGGTAGATCAGGAGGGGCAGCTATTTGGAGATGGGTGGGTCCTGGAGCAGCTCCAAAACCCCGGGCATTTTCCTTGTTCTTATCCATGTCTTTGACAAATATTGCCTGGAGAAGACCAGCACAGCACAGAGGAATTATCCCATGCAGTCTCAGGGGTTTGGGTACTAAGCAGTCCTGTGCCAAGGGATGCCAAGGTGCCTGCAGGCCCCAGCTCTGGGGGAAACAGGGAACGTCGTGGCCGTATCCACCGAGCTGCCAGCTCAGCAGCAGAGCACAGCACCCTCGCCATTGCTCCCACAGATGCAGTCGGCACCTCAACACATGCTGAAAATATCTGGAAAAGCATGAGCAGAGATTTCTGCTGGAGAACACATTGTTTAATGAAGTTAATGGCCATTGGGGCCATTGGCTGGTGGGGCACTGTTGCTGATGATGTTCTATGCTGGAATCTGATATTGCTGGAAGAGGAAATGGTGAGTGTTTTGCTGATCTCTGCCTCAAATAGCTTCTTTTAAAGGCTGCTGATAGGAAACACTCCTAGTGAGACTGTTGTGGAGTTGTGGATGGTCAGTGATTGTCCAAATAACTCTGCTGAGGGTTCTGCTGCTGCCCAGTGCTTTAATTTGCCTCTTAATTGCTGGGCCTTGTCCTGGGGAGCCCAGTGAGGCTGCAGGCAGTGCTGGCTCCCACTGAGGCTGCGTGGCCAAGAGCAGCCCCAGGAGCAGGGAGCAGATGCAATGCAAGGTGGGGAGGAGAAAGAGCAGGGACAGATTGCCCTTGAAAGGCTGAGGTGCTCTGGGGCTACTCCTGGCCAGGGACCCTGCCCAGAGCCATCCCCTGCTGGCCGGGGCCTTGAGGGGCAGCTGTCCAGCTGTGCCAAGCTGTGCCAGCAGCTCCAGCTGTGCTGGGGAGCCCTGCCAGCTCTGGGCCCTGCTGGGCAGGAGGGTCTCTGTGTGCCACCAGCAGCTGGGGCCTCAGGCACTGCTCTCTCCACACTCACCCTGCTGCAGCTCCAGCATCCCGGCCAAGAAGGCGCGACTCTCCCTCGGCCCCAGGGAGCCCAAGGACCATCCGGTTTGGCAGCTCTCAGACGTGGCCCCAGCAGCAGCAGTGGCCAGGAAAGCAGAGCACCAGCCCTGCGTGCCTCCCCCATGGCCCCCCAGCCCCGCCCTGAAGTGGAAGCTCCTCGAGATCCCCTCACCTCCTCCCCTGCTGAGCCAGCCATGCTGGTCCAGCTACAACTGAAACTGGGCCAGCCACTCAGGCCATGGGCCACCAGCAGCTTGGAGCATCTGCTCTTCTCTACAAACACGTGTTACCTATGGGTAACATACAGAGGCAGTGAATGAGGGAATTGAGTCCACCATCAGCAAGTTTGCAGGTGACACCAAGCTGGGTGTGAGTGTGGACCTGCTGGAAGGTAGGAGGGCTCTGCAGAGGGACCCTGACAGACTGGATCCAGGGCCCAAATCTAACAAAATGAGGTTTAACAAGACCAAGTGCCAGGTCCTGCACTTTGTCCACAACAACCCCTGCAGTGCTACAGGCTGGGGACAGAGTGGCTGGAGAGTGGGCAGGCAGAAAGGGACCCGGGGGCACTGATGGACAGCAGGCTGGACATGAGCCAGCAGAGTGCCCAGGTGGCTGTAAAGGCCAGTGGCACCCAGCCTGGATCAGGAGTGGCATGGCCAGTAGGAGCAGAGCTGCCAGCACTGATCTGCCCCCAGCTCTGCATACAGACATTGCTGCTGCAGCTTCAGAGAAGGGAACAGAAGGGGAATCTCCAGTGAAAACTTTTCTGAGAGATTGTTTAATTCATTCAAAGCCACTGAGAGCACAGCCCCTCACTGAAAGTTTGTGCCTATAACAAAGGTGGAAAGAATAAAAATAAGAAATGACACAAACAATGGCCTTCCTTTGTGGATAATATTAAAAAACTAAGATAGAGTGGAAAAAAACAACACAACCAAACAGAAAAATTCTATCAAAAATGACTTTTATTACAAGTGACTGGCAGAAACTGGCCAGCAGTTTTGTGTTCCTGAAACCATCTAGTCATCAGTCTCCACACTGCAGCCTTGAGCTCCTGGTTTCCTAAGGCTGTAGATGAGGGGGTTCAGGGCTAGAGGCACCTCTGAGTACAGAACTGACAGTGCCAGATCCAGGGATGGGGAGGACACGGAGGGGGTCTACAGATAGGCAAACATGACGGTGCTGACAAGCAGGGAAAGCACAGCCAGGTGAGGGAGGCAAGTAGAAAAGGTTTTGCTGTCCCTGCTCAGAGGGATTTGGTGTCTGCCCTTCCCAAGTGCTCAGGACCCTCTGGGATGGCTCTGCCCTTTCCAAGGGGTTTGTTAACCATTTCATCATTCTCCAATTCATGATGTAAAAGATTGCTGATAAAACAAAACCAATCAAAACCAAAATCAAGAGAACAATGATGGGATGACACAATTTGTTCAGGACACCTGTAGCAGTAGGTGACCACCCAAAAGGAGTATCCTACCACCTGTGTTCGGCATCTCTCTTTACTCTTTCCAGAGCACAGTGCATTTCTTTTATATTTTGATGAACCATAATTAAGGGGTTTTTGTCCGTTTTCTTAATCATTTCCAATATTTCAACTAAATCTTGGTGAAGCAACAATTGCTTTATCAGAGTGAGGTTCATCCCAATGGGAGTAGGCAATAGGTGGTGGATCAGTGTGTAATTGGACTGTAGAAGGTGATGAGAGGGGCTACAAAAGAAAAATCACATCCTGCAATTTTAGCAAAGTTACAGACAAAAATTTGAATGATTTTTAGTACTCATTACCAAATCTTCTATGAAAACACTATCACAAGCAGTTCTTTAAGCATGCACACACATTGCCCATATGCACCAGTACTGTTTCAGGAATCTCGTTTAGATGAATTTCAAAGTTACAAACATTTTGTTCTGTGTCTAAGCAAATATCTTTAGCTCTGATTGCATCACTTTCACAGATAAACCCTTGTTATTCCTGTACAATACAAGTTTCCAGATAACAGTTTGCCACTTCTCACCAATTTGACGGGCCCATTCTGTATTCTCAAAAGGATAGAGAATAGCTCCATCATGATTCAGCCCTGATTCAATGATAGGGAATGTTGAATGCACTGAAGCATTACGTATCCTCAGTACAAAGGCTGTGACTGTCGTTGTGCTGTGGTCATAGGTAAAATTTATCAAGTTCCACTAAGATTGGAATTATCTTTCAAAATCAGTGGCACTATCCCAAGATTATTCTTCGAACTTCAGTAGGGAAAGTGTCTTGTTCGCCTTCTCTTATAATTGAGGCAGCAACTGACAGCATCCACAATTGAGCCTGGATACAGCTGAAGGCTAAAGAGATGTTATTTTGCCTAGCACTGAGTGCATCAATTGTCAATTTGTGGTCATTCACATTTACTTTTCCCAATTTGGTAATATGTTTGATAACAACCACTGTGGGGTTGATAAGGTTGTTAAGGATGACTGCAGTGGTTGTTGTAATTTGGTTTGACCTCCAGTTGTGGTAGCCAATTTATTCATTAGTACTTCTGAATCAATACTATTCAAAATTCCCGATCTTATTCCCACAATACCGGTTATGTCTCTTGTTGTACGTTTCTTAGAAGGATCCTGCTTCTGCAACCAGATTGTCCAACCCTCAAAAGAGGTTTGCAGAAAAGGCCAACAAGCTGGCTGAACTTCTGAGACATTGCTTTGCATCAACAATTTAATTTGTTTAAGACACTACGCCAGGTTAAACAATGTTTGTTGTTGGCCAGTTTCCCTAATTACATATGGTCCAATGTAAAAAAAAATTCCGGGCTCGGCATAACTGGTGGCTGGGTGGTAGGTGTTGCAACATTAACACTGAGTTCTCCCCAGTATTTTGTATTGTTTTTACCACACATGATTTTATGGGAAAATTGTGCAGCAGTTTAACCAACAATTCTGATTTTGGATTTCGAAAAATAGAGCATGGCTGTGAGGTTCTGTGCCATGACTGTATACAGGTTCCATGAGGGATCCAGCAATTAATCTATATGTTATTGTGACATCATCACCTTGTGTTACTGTGAAGGAAGGGAAAACGTTTGTCATTCAACACCAGGGGGGGCTTACACCATGGCATATAGTAACCGCAGTCAGTGTGGGTTTTGCCACAGCAAAATGGGTAAGTTAGACCTTTCAGGCCTGACTTATCTGTGGGTAATACTCTAGCCCAGTCACTCTTGTCCTAACCAACCAGTCCCTTGCACAGTACACCTCTGAGATATGCAGTACCACGGGCGCTAAGTCACTGGGTTGCTGTGATCTCTGGGGAGGGTCCTAGAGCACTGGTGTATCTGACGGTTGCTTCAGACCACAGCCATCAGCTGAGATTGGGCCATGGTGTTGTGGTAGGATGCAGAGAAGTACCAGTAGTGTTATCATGGTTTATCTGGTTATCATGTCCCTCAGCATTCTTTCTATGAAAGTAAACACAACAGAGTCTGCCACCAATAGGCAGGAGATTAAAATTACCCAATTATCCACTATCCAACATGCGCTTATCTGAAATTCCTTTCCCAGAGCACTGGTGGCTACCCATGTATATTTATTCAAGGGTGTTTTCAGCACTAGTGGTACTTGCCTTACAGCAGGGAGATCCACTAGAACAGGTTGCCCAGGGTAGTGTGCCGGATTATTGGGATCATTCGGTCTCCATAGTGCAGGAATTATGCATGGGGCTTTTGGACAAAAGGCAGTTATTTTGGGATACCCGTTTACTCCCCATGTTTCATTTATACCTTTTATAGCTTTCCATAACTGCAGATCCCAGCCAGCCTCCTGTGGTTTAAGGAGTTGTTTAAGGAGACCATTGGTCCTTTCTACAATTCCGTTAGCTTGGGGGTAGTAAGGGGTATGAAAAGCCCATTTTATTCCTTCATCCTTTGCCCAATCCTGTACTACTTTAGCAGTGAAGTGAGACCCATTATCAAATTGAATTTCCTGTGGTTTTGGGAAAGTCCCAAACCACTCTTGCAATGCTTTAACAGTATTATCTCCTGTAGCTCTTTTAAAAGCTTCATCTTGGACTAACCCAGATATAATCTGCACTCCCAGCAGCACAAAATGTTTCCCATCTGGCTTTCTAAAGGGACCGATATAATCTATCTACCACGAATCCCATAAGCCTTTACCCTTTCTTAAATGCAGAGGATCATCTTCCAAAGGATGCCTTTCTAGCTGTTTGCAACACTGCTCACAGGCTGATATGCATGTTTCACACATTTCCCTAGTGACAGGCCAACCACAAGCAGGGCTTCTTTGTACAAATCTTTTACACCTGTCTGCTGTCTTTTTACATGCAGCCATTCTAACAGGTGCTCCCAGTCCTCTGTAACTTATTCCTTCTTAAGGGGTCTTAGTCTAGCTAATTCATCAACTGCATTATTCCACTCTGCAGCTGGATTGCCATCTGTCTGGTGAGAAGCTACCCACCCCACAGTAACATTACCTCGACTTGCAATATTAGTATTCCCTGCCAGTTTTCCTTTTGTCATACTGAAATTCTGTTAACTTCCCAATCACTTTGTTGCCAAAAAGGAAGCCACTGTGTACATCCCTTAAACACAACATAGGAGTCAGTGTAAATGCAAACAAGAGAGGTATTCTGCGTCTCACGTTGGAAAACACTCTAAACAGCTATTAGCTCACCAGCTTGAGCGCTGCCTTTTCCCTCAGTAATAATTTGTTCACTGGAGGAAGTGTGGAGGACTACTGCCCTGTATTTCCACAACTTACTCTCCTGGCAGAAGCATCAGTGAACCAAGAATTTGTTGATTGTTTGGGGGAGAAAGGAGGGGCAACTTAAATAACCGAAGCTGATTTGTCTTGGTTGCTAGCCAAGCTCTCAGTTTCTTGTATTGCCAAATATTTTACAGCTCCTTCTGTTATTGAGAAGATGTTACAGTAATGTTCAATCTGGGCATACCACTTCCTAACTGTGGCTCACTGAGTCACCCCATCAGGAGGGGGGGTTCCAGTAGTGACAATCTTAATAATTTTGAAAGGGCCTCTCAATACAATAGGTTGTTTTTCTGCAATTTTTTCAACTTCTATGAGAGCTAAGTTAACCACAAACAGCCCCTTTTCTCAGGTAGTGTATCTTTTTCATCATCTTTAAAGCCGTGGGAATAAAAACCTACAGGCCTTGTAGGGCCTTCTGGGCCCCAGAGCCATATGTGTACTGACAACCCTGAGATGGCAAACTCCCATTCTACCTGGAGAGGATCTGTGGGGTGAAAAGGGCCCTGAGCCTGATGAGCTCCAGCTTCAACAGGCAATTCAATCAGCAATTGCAGTGCTTCCTCCTGTGAAGGAATCCAATCCCATTTTACCCCTTTTCTCAGCAAATCATAAAAAGGTCTAGCAATCATTGAAAAATCTGGAATGTGTTTTCTCCAGAACACTAATAATTCAAGAGCTTGTTGGAGATCTTTCCTGGATTCAGGCATCTTAATCTGATCTAAAGAAGTTAGTGTATCAGGTGGAACACACATCATACCTCCTTTCTACCAAATTCCCAAAAACTTCACTTCCTGAGAGGGTTTTGAATTTTCTCTGAGGAGATTTATAAATCAAGGCTTTGTAAATAAGAGATTATTTTCTGTTGGGTGTCTCTCACTACTTTCATTTAATTTCCTCCCACAAGAATATTATCAATGTACTGATAAACAGCTACGTTTTCAGGTGTGTGTAGCTTTCCTAGTTCTTGAGCTAAAGCGTGATGGGCCAAAGTGGGGGTGTGTTCATAACCTTGGGGAAGCCTAGTGAAGGTGTATTGCTGACCTTCCCAAATGAAAGCAAAACAGTCCCTATCTTCTACCTGTATTGTTATCTTGAAAAACGTATCTTTAACATAAATAGTTGCCATAATTGAGTGAGCCTTTTCTTGAATTGATGTTATTAATTCAGCTAAATTTGGAACTGCTGCTGTAAGAGGGTCTGTGTTGGCATTAAGCCTGTGAAAATCTACAGTTAGCTTCCATTTCCCACTGGGTTTCCATACAGGCCATACTGGAGAGTTGAAAGGAGAATAAGTGTTAATTACTGCTCCTTGGTCTCAAAAGTCCTGTATAACTGGTTCAATCCCTTCTTTGGCACCAGAGGGAAGATGGAATTGTTTTACATTAGTGGCTCTGCAGTCCTTGGCTGTGACAGCTTCCCCCAGCTGATGTGTGCACCTGGGGGATGGTAAAGTTTAATGGTAACTGGTGCTATCTTTTTCTTAATCACTGCAGGCAATCTTTGGCAGTGATGGTTGGGTGCATTGCTGAGCTTCTCCTTTTGTGATTCTTTGCTGTTTCAAACTACAGTAAATGACACTGATTCCTGAACTTCCAGTCTTGTCTCTGCTGCTGACCCTACCCACTGGTAAAACAAAGTTGGTGTAGTCTGGCCAGATAACCACAAAATGTTACTTTTTAAATGTAAATGTAAGGAATCAGTCCTGCATGAAATTCCCAGATATAGGGAAGACCTTCCCTAGAATTTGCTGGCTCTGGAGTGGGCTGAGGTTGAAGCACCATAATATAACAAATAATTATACACATATATATAAAATAATAAATTGTATACATATATTTATATGTATATTATAACATTGTAGAATAATGATCCAAATACTAATTAGTCAGCTTTGGCTGCTCAGGGATGTAACACTAAAGACCATATAGAAAATGACTAGCCAGAACCTGAACATCACTGACAAAATCTGTGAGATTGTATACAATGAATGAAAGAGGAGAGGATGAAATTGGCTGTTTTTATGACATAAGGATGTGAAATGCTTTGTCTGCTCTTGTGAAAAAGAAAGTGAGTAAGACTTCTGAGTTTTTCGTATACTAGACTACCCACAAGCTGCAGCATTGATTGAACAGATGAAGAGGTTGTTAGAAGAGCAGTTGAAAAAGTGAGGAGATGGGAACCTGTCAGAATGAAAAACCCATCTCACAGAAGTGCTCCATACCCCTAACAACTGCCCCACTGGAGGAATGGAAACCCCCTGGATGTGCATGGTTGCACCCAATTTGCAAATACAACCATGGAGAGTGACATTTGGACTTGCTGCAAAATTATTCTGGGGGTGATTGTCCCAGATAGGGCCACCCCAGGGGCTGCAGGGCTGGACCTTTATGCATTAGAATTAATTATGATTAATCAGAAGCAAATGAGAGTTATCAATATCGGAATAGGAATTCAGATTCTCCAGGACACTTTGGTTTGATGACTGCTTATTAAAGCTTGGCCGTGAAAAGTGTCCATGTCATGGGAGGAGTAATTGGTGCAGATTATCAAAGAGCAATTAAAGTAATTCTGTTAAACAGTAGTGAACAACTGGATTGCTCAGCCCCATATTCAATTGTGGAAGGGTAGCACAATTATTGATATTCAGGTTTTTAAAACAACTGTGAAAAATGGACATCCACCTCAAATCATTGCTGTTCGTGGAGATAAAGGGTTTGGGTCCACCAGACCTATAATAACAGAGCCAGAGTGTGGGTCCAGTGGCCAAATGGGCCTCCTGAGCCAGCTGAAGGAAGAGCTCTGGGGAAAGACAGCACTGTTTGAGTCCTGAAACCTGGGCAGGAATGATGGGAATATGTCCCTGCAGCCAAGTGCTCTGTGTGAGAACAAGTGGATGTTACGGGATGTTGTTTTACAGATTCTGCCTGACCAAATCTCCCTGTTTGCCCCAGCGGCCCCTTTGGAAAATGCTCTGAATCCATGGAATGCTCCATGTGAATGCTGATGTGACACTGAGGGATTTCCACACAAATTCCAACCAGGAACCTGGGTGCCCTCAAGGACTGGGAGCTGGCACCTCTCCAGCCGGAGGGGAAAGGACCCCAAGGAAGGGACCAAGCCTTGTCACCCACAGACAGTGCGGTAAAGCTGAACAGCAAAGGACCTTGGAGGCATTATTCTGGAATTAAAAAGGTGCCAGCTCCATAGACAACAGAATTATTGCTCATGACACGAATGAGATTGAGGATAAAGAATTAATAACCTTGTTGCTAAAGTACTGCTTATGTCTGTAAATTGCATCTTGAGAGTCAGCCAGAATCTTTGTTTGCCAGAAACACCTCTAGAGTTTGACCAAGGAATTAGTTGTGAAATTCTTATGAAAATTTAAAGATCAAAGCAACCAAAACATTCAATGTAACTAATGGCTGGAAATGTTCTCAACTGATGTTGGGAGGAATGGGGTTTTGTTGGAGGGCCCACCCTGTGGGGTGATCAGAACTCTGTCAGTGGGTTCTGACTCCTGATGGAGCCAGTGCAGGGATGGTTGCAGGAAGCTGTGCTGTGGAACAAAGGAACACATTAGGAGTTTCATAGGATTCTCTAATATTTCCCTTCAGGAGAAACCAAACCCTGTTACAGTTAGAGGCCACAATGTGAAAGGATTTTTATGCTTTACCATCACTTCCAATGTCAATAGAACTTGGGGTGCTGGAGCTGGTCAGGGTCAGTGTCACAGCACTCCCAGCTGCAGGGCTATAATGAAACTCCTCTGGCCCAAAGGCACTGGGGATACCACAGGAGCACAGGGAGGAGCCCTGGATCCATCAGCAGCCCCCAGTGGGAAATAGGAAATCAGACCTTTGGTGCTGGGAATGGGAGCTACTGGGTGTGTGGAGACTGCCTATAAATGACTTCTTCAAGGGTGGTTTGGGGCCTGTTTCGAGCAATATTGATGCCTCCCTTGAGGGCACTTTGGCAACAGGCACTAGGAAGAGTTGGGGCCAAGAGAACATTTTCCACCCAAGGGGTGCCTTTGATTTCAGAAAGCCAATGATTCAGGCTCACCCTGTGCCCCACGTGCACTGCCTCATCCTGTGGAGTTTACATTAATGAGCTTAATCGATTATTAGAAGAAGTAAAAAGTGATGCTATTAAAATATCCAATAGCACCTCCTCTGGACTCCAACAAACACAAATTGGAGCTCTACAGAACCACATGGCCTTGGATTCTCTGCTTGCTGGCCAGGGAGGAGCCTGTGCTGTTCTAGGGGAGGAATGTTGCAGGAATGTCTATCAGTGCTGTGTTTGAAGTCCAGTCAGGCATCACCTCGATAGAAAGAGGAGCAGAGGAGTGGCAGAAAGAAGAAAATTCTTCATGGTGGGATTGGCTTCCAAATTGGAGGCTGCTGTGAAATGAGTTTGTTGCAGTCACTGTAATCATTGCAGTGTGAGCACTTGGTGTGTTATGGTTCCATGTTAGAGCTGTTGTGACACTTTGTGCTGGGAAACGGAGTATTGAGACACAGTCTCAAGAAAAAGGGGGGATTTGATGAAGAGCATACAGAATAGCAACCAATCTGGCATGTTTTAAAAGGAATGCGAATTTAAAGGAATGCTAACAGCTCTGAGGAATGAACTTGAACAGCACTTAACTGAAGAACAAGAACAAGAACATATGCCTTTATGCCTAATACCTAAATGTAAGGTTCTATTATGGTAATAATTGCTATGAAGTTTGTAGTTCATCTCTTGGTCAAAGCACTGAGTGAAGTACTGAGGCCTGAACACCAGGCCCTGAGAGAGGTAGCCCTGAGCCAAAGCTGACCTCTAGATGAACCTTCCAACCAAATGTTATATTTGTATCAGCTCATTACTGAAGCTTTGTTAGCAATATGATCTCTGTATATGTGCATTGGTGAAACATGGATTTATTTTCCTGTGTTTAGAAACCAGATGAGACCACATCTGGCTTTGTTCGGGCGTGTATGGTCAAAGTCACCTCCCTTGGTTCCTCCATGAGGCCTGGCCAGGCTTTGGGAGAAACCAAACTGAGAATGAAGCCAGGTGTTATAGATAATAAAGAGATTCAGCCAAATTGAGTATAATCAAAAATAAACGATAATTTATTTTGTGACTGGGATACACTCCCTGACAGCCACAATCGTGAGGGACAATGCTGAGCCCGGGATCGGCGCTGGGTGAACACCCTCTGATCCCCCAGTGTTCACAAATCCACCTTGGTCAGTCCAGTTTTTATACAGTCTTTCCTAGCCTGGAGCAGAGGTCTTTGTCTCCTTTCCTCGTTCAGGATATTCACGTGGTTTTCTTTCACTGCATTGAGCTGGACAAAACCATATTCTGGGAGACGATGAATTCTGATGAAGGGTGGTTCTGGTTTATGGGAAGATGGTATTGAGATCTATCTTGCAGGTCTTGGTTTATGGGAAGCTGACATTCAGATGTTTTTTTCCTGATGGCTCTGGTTATTTAAATCATGCTGGGTGCTTGCTGGGCTCTCATTGTCTGGGTCTTCCCTGGACAGTTCCTGAAAGAGCCATCTCTGCTGTGGCCACGGCTATTTACTTGCTAATCTGGGTTGTCCTGCTTTTGTTGGATGTTACAGTGCTGTGATGAAGCAATTTGTGTCCTTTTCGTCCATGGCCCTCTTTTTTGTTTCTGAGTTTTTATTATTTTATTCATACAACACTGCTTATTCTACATTATTTTACAACTTTACACCAATAACATTATATCATATGTCACACAGGTGTTCCCTCACTAGAAGTAATGTCAGCTTGTTTGTTTATCAGTGTAGAAGCTGGGCCCTCTCACAGCGAGGTTGGAGCCTCGTGGCCTGCAAAGGTGGGTGCACCTACAGGGACTCCCAGTGTCTGGGGTGGCTCTGCAGCCCTTGGCTGTGACAGCTTCCCCCAGCTGATGTGTGCACCTGGGGGATGGCAAAGCCTGAGGGTAACTGGTGCTGTCTCTTAATCACTACAGGCAATCTTTGGTAGTGAGGATTGGGTGCGTTGCTGAGCTTCTCCTTTTGTAATTCTTTGTACTTTTGCATTATGCAAATTACTCTGTTCCTTAAGTCGGTGTCTGTGTCTTCGGTGCTGAACTTGTCTACTAGCAAAACAGGGCCTCATCCTAGGAAGACAAAAATTATCACTCCAAAATTCCCCCTTCTTCTTTGTTCCCCCCACTTTATATACTGATCATGATGTCCTTTGGTCTGGAATATCCCCAGGGTCAGTTTTGGTCACCTGTCCTGGCTGTGTCCCCTCCCAACCTCTGCTGCACCACCAGCCCTTCCCCAGCATGGCTGCATGAGGGGCAGGAAAGGCCTTGGCTCTGTGCGAGCTCAGCAAGAGCAAAACCATCTCTGTGTGCTCAGCCCTGTGCTCAGAAGCAGCCCAAAAACAGCCCCAGAAGGAAATTCCCTCTGCCCCAGCCCAAACCATTGTTCTTAGCCATCCACCATGGCCTCGGCTCCACGGGTTCCTTTCCATGCCCCCAGCCCTGGCCATGGCCTTTGGGATGGTTGCCATGGCAGCCGACTCTGGCACAGGCTCAGTGCCTGTGTCCATGGAGCCCTGCCCGGCCACGGGCCCTGAGTGCGAGTGACCGTGACAGTCCCCCACCACGGCAGGAAAAAGGTTGATAGCCACGGATCCGACCTCAGCAAAGTGTCTCCTGCAGGTTGTGGTGGCACTGGACAGTAGCAACGGGGCTTTTTGCTGTTTGCCATGGCAATCCTGGTTCCGGTGTAGCCCAGGGGTGGCTGCCATGGCCCTCGGCCCAGCAGTGTCTCAGTGCCAGTGTCGGTGCCATCAAGCCCTACCAGGGGTTTCCATGGCCATTGCCGGGACAGGAGACCCAGGTGTGGTGTTGCAGTGCCTGCCATGGAAACAGTGCCCAGCCCTGACCCTTTCTGTCTGGCTGACCCGGCCTTTGCTCCTGGCACTGGGGTTTGCTGCTGGTCCCGCGGTGCCTGAGCAGCCAGCGTGGCACAGGGCAGGTGCCACGGCACAGCCTTGGCAAGGGATCACCTCTGGCTCTGGGCCAGGTTATTGGAAAGCACCAGATAGCTTATTTTGGTTATGTGGAAAAAGAACATATCCTGACCTCCTCTTCCAGTGGAAAGGGAATTATGATACGGTACTCTGGAAATCATGCAGCTAGAAGTTTTTCTTTTGCCAGGACCAAATGGAGATCAATTGGGAATACCAGTTTATGAGGATCTAAAAAGAAAGAAAAGGCATTTGATTGGAGGATTTTAAAAATGGGGAGATGCAGAATGGCCCTCTGAACCTATATTGGAAAAATATCACCCAGCTGCCTGGGCACAAGATGGGAGTTGGGGATATTGAACCCCAATAGAATAGGCTGGCTTTAGACTATTTGTTAGCTGAAGAAGGAGGGGTCTGCAGGAAATTTAATACATCAGATTGTTCTTTAAAATAGATGACAATGGGGATCCCATCTACATATGATGTCAGAAAAATAACACACGTACCGTACAAAAATGTGAATCAATGCTAAAAACAGCTGGTGGGATAACATATTGGGAATAGAGTGGTGGAATAAGCTAGGCTTCTTCCTTTCATCTGCTGCAGCTGGTCTGATATTTCTTCCTTGTTTGATTACCTGTTTTGACTGAACACCAGTGTAGTCCAAGGCATGCAAGTGGTAACAAGGCCTATAAATCCAAAATTGACTATATCTGGAATGGCACAAAGATCATGGTACTAAAGAAACAAAATAATATAGAAGACCTCTTAAAAGAAGGAAAAAATATTTAAGAAAAAAGTAGTGAATAATGGAGGCTAGAAAACAAGTATTATTGCTCAAGCCAAATGATTTATAAAAAGAAAGAGGGAGGATATTGTTATAAGTACATACTATATTATTGGCTTTTATAAATATTAAAATTAATTCTATATGTATAATGTTGGAAAACTTTGCTGTATGAATATAGTTCCTTTTAGTTCTGCTATTAACAAAACTTAGAAATAGTAGTGTGATAAATATATTTTTTCTTGGACTATAGCATAGTGATATAAAAAGCTTTTGTTATGTAACTAACTCAAAGTATGTTGAAAGATAATCAGGAAATCCTTAATGTTCTTGGATTATCCTACCCTGATGAAGATAGCAGTGACACAAAGACCCCCAGGGAAGAAACGTATTGATCATCCACAACAAGACAAAACCACAAAGAGAAATAAAGAATGTTGATTTACAGGATGGAATGAATGGGCAGGCTGGGGGAGCTCAAGAGGAATGTTTTTGAATAATGCATGAGAGTCTATGAATATGCAACATGCTGATGCATTGAAAGAAGTGTTTTCTGAATTAGTGTGTACTCTTGGTTGGATGCCCAGAACCCAGCCTTATTAACCCTTTGCTTTATTGTCTTTGTCTCCTACTGTTTTGGGGGCTTTTTTTGTTTGTTTGTCTTAAATTAAGCCTTTTAAAATTTACCAGGAAAGTGAACCTCATTTTTCACAGTTATGCCTTGGGGAAGGGGAATCTCCTTGGTGACACCTTGGACTTTGTACACACTTGAGGAAGGTGTCTGTTTTCACTGGGGAAACTGGAGTTTAGATTGCTAAAATAAAGGAAGAAAGACCCCTCTTTGATTGTGTGCAGCCAGTTCTCCAAGAACTCAAGGCACAGCTT
>NW_027635421.1:0-35251 GCF_903797595.1 Erithacus rubecula | reverse complement strand
TTTCCACACTCATTGATAGCGTTTTTGGAGGAGATGACATGCTCCCCTTTGATATCAAACAGACTTGCAGGCTAATTTTCAATGGGGCGGGGATGATCGTTTTTAAACAAGAATGGGAGGACATATGGGTAAAGCAGCTAGCCTTAGTAACAGGGGCAGACCATCCACTGCACGACTCCAGCATACAGAGGCTAATGGGCACAGACCCAACTATGAGCACCCCACAAGCACAGGCAGAAGGCCTGTGGGCCCATGAAGTCATGACAACAACCCATGCTGCCCGAGAAGCCATCCGTGCACCTTCTAAACTAATAACCAAACCTTCGCCACGGTCCACTATAAAGCAAAGTGAGAGTGAGAGCTTCACTCAGTTTGTGGACTGTCTTCAGGCAACATTAGATTCCTCTGCATTACCTTCAGAGGCGAAGGGTCCTGTGCTGGCAGACTGCCTATGCCAGCAATGCAATTCAGCCACCAAGGACATTTTAAGATCACTGCCATCTGGGTCCAATCTCACAACCATGACTGGACATATTGCAAAGGAAGAACACCTCACTCCCATCCAAGCAGCAGTTCACACTGCAATAACCAGTGTAATAGCATGTTTACCATAGCATTAGCCACAAAATACAGATGCTAAAAATCTACCTCCTCCCCATCCAATCTCTTAGTCAAACCAACCCTCTCCAATCCATTCTTGAGCGTGTTAAATGCTACCTTTTTATCGTTAAACCAATCCAACCCGAACCTCACGAATCATGCTGGTTATGCTATGATGCACACCTCCTTTTTACGAAGGTGTTGCCCTCGATCTCCCATTCAATCCCCGGAAGAGGCATTACCCCAAGGACAGGGTTACAGGGTACATAAGGCAAATGCTTGGCAATGCAAACCTTGGCAAAGCGGGAATGGGCAAACGTCTGCCAGGAATTCGTCAAACCTTAAAAGGGGGAAAGTTCCAGTGGTGATCCCAGCAGCATCAGGGATGTGGGTCTGTCAACTAATCTGGGGTAGCCCATGTGTACCCCTTGACAAATTCGATCATTCTACCGACTTTTGTGTCCAAGTTTTATTGTCCCCAGAGTCCTGTATCGCCAGGAAGAGAAGTGTATCCGCTTGTTCGAGGAACCCGACCGGCTCCACAAGCACGAAGTGATAACGGGCCTCACCATCGCGATACCTCCTCAGTTTAGGAGCTACCGGCGCTGCACAGGTGTCTCGGGCCCTTGCAACAGCAAGCAATCAAGGACTGGTTCCAACTGCAGATGACCGTCAACAAGGACTTGCAGAGAATTGAGAAATCCATTTCTTCCCTAGAAAAATCCCTTTCCTCACTCTCAGAGGTCGTCCTCCAAAACAGGCGAGGACTGGACCTCCTGTTCATGCAGCATGGAGGCCTGTGTGCCGCCTTGAAAGAGGAATGCTGTTTTTATGTGAACCACACCAGAGTCGTTAGAGACTCCATGGCTCAAGTGAGACATCGACTGAACCTGAGAAAAATGGACAGAGAAGCTCAACAAGGCTGGTTCGAGTCATGGTTCAACCAGTCCCCATGGCTCACCACCCTAATTTCTACCCTAATAGGCCCACTCACTATAATCTTATTAACACTAATCTTCAGGCCCTGCATGTTGAACAAATTGGTGCAATTCATTAAAAAGTGTCTAGTACAGTTAACATTATGTTTGTCGACTGCTGACAATTATTTTAAGGCATGCCAGTTACTAACACATTTACAATTTTATACTAACTTTACTAACCCATGAAATTTTATAATGTCTACATTTTAGAATTTGATACGATTTTTACTAATCATGGGGGGGGGGGGGGAAATGTGGAGAGTTAGAGATATGTGAGTGGAAGAATTCAAGCTGTACGGTGAGTTAGGACCCTTTCCCCCCTCGCAGTGAGACCTTTGCTCCGTGCCTGGCCTCACCCAGCCGGACGTGAGCTGAAGGAAATGACACTAACAGTCCAAGTTATAAAAACCCCTGTGACCCTTCAATAAATGCCATTTTGCTGTCCACCAAGTTGATGTCTGGAGCATATGGACGGAGTGGCCCTGGGGTTTGGGCTGCCGTGCCGGGCTTAACCCAGAACCAGGTCACCGCAACACCCCCTCCTCCAGTCCTGGAAGACCCTCTATAGCCTTCAAAGGACTAGAAACCTTTACTGTTTCAGTAGTCAAAGCTTCCAGCATTACTTCTGCTACTTTTAAAAGATCCTTTGCTTTATTATCTTTTGTTTTTATTATCTTTTATTATCTTTTTTATTATCTTTTTATTTTTTTTTTAATCTTTTGTTTCAGTGTGGTATATATATCTCTGTTTACCTGCTGCCAAAATCCTACTTTAAATATCTGACTTGTGTAAATTCGGGGGTAATGCATTCGTACCCACACAAGCAAATCTCTGTGTTCATCCTCCGTTACTGAAAGTGGGTGTGAGGAAGCTAAAAACTTTAACACAGATAATATTTGGACCTGTTCTTGGCTTAAGGACCCACCCATGGTGTGTGTGCCTGTAGTGCATCTTAGATCTGAACCGACTCACCAAAATGCAAAGCTATCAGACCCGATTCAGAGTCCTTCTGGGCTTCTGTCCAGCAGATGTGCAGGGAGAGGAATTCCTGGAATCCTCCCTTCCGACACGAGTCTGGTAACTGGCTTTTCTGGCACTGGCTCAAGGTCTCTCTTCTGCAGCTTTCTTCACGTGGATTTTCAGGGTTTGGCGGTTGTATTCACCTTTGTGAACTATGCTACCAACACCCACAAGTCCAGGAATCCAGACGCACACCCTGGCACACCAGGTGTCTGGTCCCTGAGGGTCTCTTCAGGCATGAGAACTCCCCAGAGAGGGCATGCAGGTGGTCAGAAGTCTGGTTCTCTCAGAGACACCGGCGAGAAAGCAGCTTGAGACGACCTTGTGTTGTTTCAGGGCTGTTTATTTATCTAATCTTTAAAAATGTTTCAGCCAGCCCAACACAGGTCCGCTCTGCAGGTCAACCATTGCAGAAGAACCTCTGGGCAGACTGTGCCAAGGCCTTTATACTCCAAACTACGTATACAATATTTACAAATTTTCAACAATGTCCAGTTCTTTCCCCATCCAATCTGTGGTTCCCAGGGTGCAACTTCAACATGGATGACATGAAGAAGAAGGAGGAAGAAGCCCACCACACCCAGGATCCTCCATCTTGGCCACATGGCTCCTAATATAAACAATCCAAAAACCTACTTATACTACATTCTAATATTCTAATTTACACTCTACTTGTCACCATTTTCTGTGTCTCTTCTCTCAGCGTTGGCAAATTCTCCCAAGGAGCCAAATCCAGCCCCTGTGCCTCCTGGACAACACTCGGGGGTCTCAGAGGGGTCTGCCAGGGGTGTTTTTGTATCCCCAGAGGAGCCAGGGAGGTACCCTGGACTCCCACAGTGACATTGTTTAAATCAATGTACAGAGAGACCAGGAGACCTCACCGGGTACTGTGATGGCCCCAGTGCCAGGGAGGGATGGGGCGACACAACTGACCCCCCAAATTCCCTGAGGGGATGCCATTCAATCCCAGCACCCCACTCACTTCCTGTAGATTATCTTGGACTCCTTCCAGGAGTATCTGGGAAAGGAGAACAAAAGTTTGGTCTGGATTGGACCCCATGGCGCTTTGAGGGGACATGGGTGCAGGGAGCAGGGCGGGGGCAATGGGGTGGGAATTCAGGGCTGTCAAGGAGGTCTGTTTGGGATGGGAGGGAGACCCAAAGACACGGAACTGGGGCCAGTTGAGGGCCCAAGGGACTGGGCTGGGGGTGTGGAAGGGTCTCGGTGTGAGGTAGAGGGGAGGAGAAAGGAATTGGAGGGTAGGGATATGGGAGTGCAAGTAAGGGGCTGGGTGGGGACAGAAAAACGAGGATGGGTGGGGACAAAAGTGTCAGGACCCAGAGAGGATTTGGGAAGGGGGAATGAGTCAGGGAATTGCTGAAGGGGGCCCCAGTGCAGTGGCCATGAAGAAAAGCAAAGGATTGAGGGGGGTCATGGAAGGAGAGGCCTCCGGAATGGTAAGGGGGAGGTGTTTGAGGAGCCCGGAGAGGACACAGAGGAGGGAGCAGGGATGGAACTCCTGAAGGGACCAAAAGGAGGGGATGGGTGACAGCAAAGAGCAGGGTACGGGGACAGCGTTTGGCTGGTGCCTCACCTTAGCCTGTGCCAGGGGGCACAGCAGGATGGAGAAGAGCAGGTCCATGCCAAGTATAGCCACCTTCATCTTCCTCTCACTCTGGACAGCGCTGGCTGAGGCTGCAGCAGGGCAGGAGCACCTTTATCCCTGCAAGGACTCTTCTGCCTGGAACCAATGGTCTGTTGTGACACCATGGGACCTCACAAAACCAAGGGGCTATTGTGACATCATGAGGCCTCCTAGAATGAAGGGGCCATTTTGGTACTACGGGTCATAATGGAAACAATGGGCCAATGTTGACACCATGAGTCCTCAAAGAACCAAAGTGTCATTGTGACACCATGTGGCCTAACAGAACCAAGTTGCAACTGTGACACCATGGGGCCTAAGAGAACCAAAGGGCCATTGTGACACAATGAGGCCTAACAGAAAATAGGGGTCGTTGAGGCTTCATGGAGCCTCAAGTAACTACGGAGATACCATGGAGGCTAATAGAAGCAAGGGATCATTGTGCCACCTTGAGGTCTAACAGAATCAAGGGGCTATCCTGACACCATGGGGCCTATGAGAACCAGGGAGTCAATGAGATACCATGTAGCCTAACGAAACCAAGGGCCATTCCGACATCATGGGGCGTCACAGAACTAAAGGACCATTGTCACACCAAGGGCCTTCAAAGAACCAAGGGGCCATTGTGACACCATGGAACTCATGGAACTTAGGAGCCATTGTGACACCAAGGGCCTTCAAAGAACCAAGGCAACACTGTGACAACATGAGGCCTCAAGGCACCAAGTGGCCATTGTGACACCATGGGGCTTCATAAAACCAAGAGACCATTCTAACACCATGGATCGAATAGAACCAAGGGGCCATTATGATTCCATGGGTTTTAAGGAAACCCAGGAGCCATTTTGACACTATAGGGCCTCACAGAACAACAGGACCATTTTGACACCATGGGCCCTCACAGAACAAAGGGGGCATTGTTTGATCACATGCTCTATCTGTACAAAGCAGCCATAGTGATAACATGGAGTGTAACAGACCCAAAATGACATTGTGACACCAAGGGACCTCATGGCACCAAGAGGTCCTCTTGAACACAATGGGACCACACAGATCCAAGAGGCCATTTTGACACCATGGCTCCTAACAGAACAAAGAGGAAATTGTGACACCATGGGGCCAAACAAAACCAAAGGATATTTTTGGCACCATGGAATCCAAGGGCTGATTAAGACACCATGGAGCCTAATGAAACCAAGGGCCAATGTGAGACCTTGTGGCCTTACAGAACCAATGGTTCATTGTGAAACCTCGGGGCCAAAGGGAACCAAGGGGCCATTGTGACACCATTTGGTTGCATAGACGCAATGCTCCATTTTGACACCATGGGGCCTCACTGAACCAAGGGTCCATTGTAAAACCAGGATGTCCACCGGAACCACGGGGTCATTGTGAGATCTTGGAGCTTAAGAAAACCAAGGAGCTTTTGTGACACCATGGGGCCAAAAAGAACCAAGGGTCCATTGTCACACCATGGGGCCGAAAAGAACCAAGGGGTGATTGTGAACACCATGAAGCCTCATTGAACGGAGGGGCAATTGCAACACCATGGGGCCTCATGCTAACAAAAGGCCATTGTGGTACCATCGGTGGGGTCTCATGGAACCAAGGGTCCATTGCATCACCACAGGGCCTTATAACCCCAAGTGGCCATTGTGACACCATTTGGTCGCATTGAATCAATGCACCCTTTTGACAGCTTGAGGCCTCACAGAACCAAGGGTCCTTTGTAAAACCATGGTGTCCACCGGAACCAAGGGACCATTGTGAGACCATGGGGCCTCACATAACAATGGGGTCATTGTGACACCATGGGTTCTAACAGAATCAAGGGGAAATTTGGACATCATGAGGCCAAACAAAACTAAGGGGGTTTTTTGGCACCATTGAGCCTCAGAAATCCAAGAGGTGATTAAGACACTATGGAGCCGAATGAAACCAAGGGCTGTTGTGAGACCTTGTGGCCTTACAAAACCAATGGTCCATTGTGAAACCTCGAAGCCTATCAGAACTAAGGGGCCATTTAGAAATGATGGAGTCTGAAAGAATCAAGGGGCAATTGTGATACCATGGGGCCTCTGGGAACCAAGGGGCCATTGTGACACCATGGGGCCTAATGGGACCACGGGTGCATTGTGACACCTTGGTGCCTTATGGAATCAATGGGGCATTGTGACACCATGGCGCCTCATAGAACCAAGGGGTGATTTTGACACCATGGGGCCCAACGGAACCAAGGAACCATTCTGATGCCATGAGGCCCAACAGAGCCAAGGATACCACTGTGGGACCCCATGTGATCATTAAGCAATCCAGGAGCCTGCTGCAGGTGATCTGCTCTCCCTAGGGTTCTACAGGTCCTGCAGGATCCTGCTCCATCACAGGATTCCTATTGGGTCATGGCCTCCTTTGAGAATGGATCTACTGCAGAGCAGGATCCAGCACAGGATGGAGGTAAATCCCTTCTCCATTCTGAGCCTCCGTGGGCTGCAGGTGGATCTCTGCTCCGTCATGAGGTGCCTGAGCCAGTCCCCCTCCCCATGTGCATTACTGGGGCAGGGGAAATTTGGGAGGACCAAAACTCCTGTTTCCTCCAGTTACACAGTTGTGGATACTGAGTTTTCGAAGTAGCTACATCCAATTCTGGTGTTGTGCATTACCTGCACCATCCAGCAGTTCTATCTTAGGTTTAGCCTCCCATACTGACAGGATCTTTTCTCAATCTCCTCCAGCTCTCATCCATAATTTTCTATATACTTGATTGCAGCATTCTTCTTTCACGAACAATCTTAAGGTGTTGGAACCCTGGTCACGGAGAATTTTAGACTTTCTGTGCTGACAAGCACTGACCCCAAGAGAACACTGCATTTAACCTCAGGTCATGGAAAAGACTTCCAAACTTAAATAATAAAACTGAGATTATAAGTCTGTCGTTTAAATAAAAATGTGTAATATCACATAGTAAAAAACTCAGACTTTAAAAGTTTTAAAATACAGCAATATATATATAAATCAAAATAGGACTTTTAGAACAAAAGTTTTTCCTTCTTTTTGCCTTCTAATTCATATGTCTAAGTAGTATTTTATAATTAAATAAAATATATGCATTACATAGACACAAATAGGTAGTTATTAAGTTAAAAGCAAAAATAATTTAAGCAGCATTTCTTAATTTAAACATTTACCCTTGAAAAGCCCTGTAAAAAATAAGTCTTCATTTTTAATTTGTTAAATTAAAGTACTGTCAAAACTCACAGTCTGTAAAAAATAAATTAATAAAAACAATTAAAATATAAATTAAAATCAATAAACATCTAAATCCAAACAAAAAATACCAACTCGCACATTTAATCCCAACTATAAAAAAAAAGCCCCCCACAATATTAATGCAGCATCCAAATATTGGGCAAGTCTATGTAATCTTTGGGCCTGGATACTTGGATTGAGTCCCATCAATGCTGGGATACCCAGAACTCCATCCTTCATGCTGGAATGCAGGATAACATCACATGTGCACAGTGTTAAGCATTGCCATTCCGTGACAGCTGATCAAATCTGGAGGTCAGGGATTCAAGGAGCCCTGTTTTTGCATCCATTTGGTCTGCCAAGTATCTTAGTCTAGGGATGGTGTATATTTTTTTGGTATGTCAGTTTTCTGAAGAGGCTTTCATGTGATGGTGTATGTTCTCATACATATTACTCACCAAGCTGGTGTGTTGGGTTGATGTGGCCAGAATTGTGTATTCTTTCACCATCTGTTGAAGCTAGGTGAGGCAGTGATTCCTTATCTCTGTGGCACATACTATCTGCTAATGGGCCATCTTTTAGACTAGGCAGGGCAATCATCTTTATCTTTTCTACAACCCATCCTCTCTCCTGGAAGATATTATCTGCTGCTGAGCCATTAAGTCCCACTGTATGACTGATAAAATTGCATCATCATATTGGGAGATGCTCCAGCCAGGGGGAGGAGCCAAGCATTTCCTACCTAAATAAAAAAACTGAGATTTTGAACACCAAAATACCATCCTTCCACTGGATTCCAGAAGAAAACCAGGCCTTTTCCACATCATACCTGGACCTTCAGAAGAAAACTGCATCCTTCTACTGGTCCATTACTTCAGCTAAACCACATCTGACACTGCGGGAAAACTGTAGCCACCATTTAATTAGACTGCTACCAACACCCTGACTGAGAGGGTGTCAAGTTGTATTCTGACTCTGTCTGTATTCTATTCCAACCCTATTTTAATTTTCCTGTTAAAGAATTGTTATTCCTACTTCCCATATCTTTGCCTGAGAGCCCCTTAATTTTAAAAATGTAGTAATAATTTGGAAGAAGGGAGTTTACATTCTCCATTCCAAAGAAAAGCTTCTGCCTTTATTGGCAGACACCTGTCCTTCAAACCAAGACACATGGGAATCCACTTCCCTTTGCTGCAGACCATGTAGAATATGCTGCTGGTCAAAAACCTTAGCAATGTCTATGAATACGACACCCAGTGACCTGTGTTCTCTTCTGGCAGATCGAATTTTTGTTTGTAGGACTATCAAATTTTCAGCACATCCTGCCGCTCTTAGAAATCCTCTTTGCCTTGGCTCGAGGGAGCATGCCTCAGTTAACCTTGCTGATCTTATTCTGGAGAACAGTCAGCAAGATGGAACCAATCGTGATCATTCATGGCTTCTTACTAAACATATATGATAATAGGTTTCTTTTCCAGGTTGAGTATAGGTGGCCCATCTACCTGGGCCAAATTGGTGAATTTATCCCAAATACGGGCAGTGGCCAACTTAGTATGACTGAAAGAATTTAATTGTTCCCACATGTCCTACCCACTGTCCAGCAATGCCATTCAGCCTTATTTTTTATTTTCATGAACAGAAACAATCCATTGATCTTTGTCCACAAAAGTATGTACCATACCAATGGAGGAGAGCAGTGCTCTGGATGCTCTGGGCCCAGGCTGTCTTCTCTTGCGTCATCTTAGAGAGACCTACGGCCAACAGTAGAAGAGTTCTTCTCACACCACTTTTCTCATGCTCCTGTAGGAAATCCCAAAAATTCAGCGTCTGATGCATTTGTAAGATCTTGAGTTAGTTTGTGAAGGCACTGATATTTCCTGACCTTCCTGGCAGCAACTTTCAAGGATGAGTTGGAGTGCTTGTACCTGACTGTCATGTTCACCATGAATGCCTTTCCTCCTTCAACAAAGATCAAATTTGTCTCGTAAAACTCATTGTCATCACCTCTTGAAACACAGTCCAATTCTTCTTTTTAGCCTCGCAGCTCACAGATGTGTCTCTTTGTGCCTTTATTCCTGGTGCTTTGAGTAATTGGACAGTTCCCTATAATAGAGGCTGATGGTTCATTATCAGCACCACAATATTTACAGGTTTTCACAAGTACCCCTGGCCAGGATCTCTCTTGGGGGGCAGACATTGGCTCTCAACTGTAGTGCAGTTACCAGTTTTCTATGAGGCGTGCTTCTGGTTATCCACCAATTACTGATATTATCATTTTAAACATCTCAATACTGTGGCCTTGGTATAACCGTTGTTTCTACATATTATTTATATTATATTATATTATATTATATTATATTATATTATATTATATTATATTATATTATATTATATTATATTATATTATATTATATTATATTATATTATATTATATTATATTATATTATATTATATTATATTATATTATATTATATGCCTTGGGATACTTGGTCAACCCCTCCGAGTTTCAAGCACAGTAGTTTACATGTTCCAAGAACTGTTTAGAGCAGCTCCTTCTCAGTTTGCCCTTTTAGAGTGTGCACATTTCTTGGCTGTGGTTTCAGTTCATTCTTATTATCACCTCCAGCCTGGGCTTTGGTCCTTACTTGGTGCTGATTCTAGCAGTGGTCTTCATCACACATACATTGGATGTTATCCCAACCAACCAGGCAGTTCAATTCCCACAAGCATGACTATATCAGCTATTTCACTACAGTGTCTAAGTTTAGTTAATAGCATAAATAAAAACTGTATCTGTATAGCAGAGTTACTTTAACACTATACACACAGCATCCATTTTCGTATTTGCAAAAAGCCAATATTGTAAGATGTATTTATAACATGCTAGACATTTTCCAGCCCATTCCCAGCTCAAAGCAGAGGGAAGAAGAAAAGGAGAGAGCAGCCCTGACAGAATCCCAGAACTATGGTGGTGAGAAGGGGCCCAGCAGGGTGAGACACCTTCAGCCCAGTGAAGGTGCAAATGAGACCACAGGAGAACCAACATATGGATTTGATTGAACATGGATTTAATGGAACAAGAAATGTGAGGTAGAGAAATAGGAAAGAGAGAAAAAGAAACAAGGAAGAGCTGAGGCTGGGACTGGGCAGCTGCCAGAGCCGGCACTGAACAATTTACTCAGTAGTGACTACTCAGTGAGTGGCATGAAAAATGAGATTTCTTTTTCATAGATTTAAAAAGGCTTAATAAAAGATAATAAGAGACAAAGAAAAAAGAAAAAGCTTATAATGGTTGGGTCTTTGGTTTTTAGCTAAGAGTTCACTTGATTTTTTGGAGATATTTTTAAAATGTTTTAGCTTGTCGTATATTTATAAACTTATTATATATTTATAAACTCTTTTATAAATTATTTTTTCTATTTTAGGAAGTGTTTATCTGGCTAATTATTGAGTTTGTATTTTAGAACGTTTTTTTTTTTATTGTAGTTTTAATTTTTTTTTATTAGTTTTAAATTGGGCTGCGATTTTTAAGTTTTATAGACTGTTGTTGCTGATAACTGGTTATTAGCAGTAGGTGTTTTCATTGGGTGTTATTTAATTAAGTAGGTAGTTTATTTATTACAAAGACATATTATTAGCCTATGTTATTTTTAAAAACAACTATATTTTAAAAAAACACTACACATAAAGTATTAATTTGACTATTCAGGAGAAGCCAATGCCATAACATGTGTTTGTAGCAGCGGCAGAGCCGCAGCGCCCAGCGCTCCCCACTCCCACCCCACCTGCGCCACCCCCTCGCATCCAGCGACCCCCGGGAGCGGAACTGGGGCTCGGGGGGAGGGGGACGGCACGGACGGATCTGCACTGGGGGGCCCCGAGCCCCCTGCCCAGCCCTGTGAAGCACGGAAAAACTCTCTATACCGCACAAAATAAGGTGTAAGAGTAGGTATGTATTTATTCAGCGCTCAGGGGGATAGCTCCTCCAAAAACACGCACAACTTTGGTGAACTCTGCCTCTCTTTTAATTCTCTGCAAATTAGGATTGCACAATACACCTAATACATATTCATTGCCTGTCCCGATTCATATTAAAATTAGCTACACAAGAAGTTAGTAGCCACTGGGGCCATGGAGCTCTCTTAACAATGGGTGACAAATTTAACTTTTGGTCCCTAACTCAGCACACTGTTACTTGGGCAGGCAGGCTTAACCCCTTGGAAAGGGAAAACCCTGTAGCTTTAATTGGTAGCCCTGACGAACTCCTAGAAAACATTCAAAAATCTGCCTGCTTGCAAATTATACATGAAATAAAATTCTCCACTGGCCATAAATCACCTATGCAATTACCTGTAAATGTAAAACAATATCCTCTTCCCTGTGGTGCCAAAGTAGACATCAAACCGGTTATACAGGACTTGTAAATCTTACCTGTATGGACAATCAAAAAACCCAAACCTGGCACTCTGGCTGTTTATCCATATACTGATGATACCCTTATGGGAGGAGATGAAATAGTAGTAGTGAGGGATACTCAACAAAAAATAGTCTCCCATTTGGAAAGCCCTAACTCGCAAATTGCCTCAGAGAAAATTCAAAAACCTTCTCAGGAAGTGAAGTTTTTGAAGACAGCCACTACTGGGACTGCCCCCCCTGAAGGGGTGGCCCAGAAATCCTCAGTAACAGAAGGAACTGTAAAAAATCTGGCAATAACAGAAACTGAGAACTTGGGCAGCAGCTACGACAAAACTCCCTCAGTAATTGAAGTAGCTTCTGCTTTCTCCCCCAAACAATCTTTGTTCACTAATTCTTCATTCACTAATGCTTCTGCTGAACAAATTATTGCTGGGGGATGGGGTGACTCTTGGGTTGGGGTGCTGATGGTTATTTGGGGTGTTTTCCAGCTTGAAGTGCAGAGTGCCTCCTTTGTTTGCAACTACACTGACTCTTATGCTGTGTTTAAAGGAGGTACAGAGTGGCTTCCTTCTTGGCAGCAAAATGATTGGGAAGTTAACAGAATTCCAGTACGCATTACATGCTGGATAGTTCCATCATTTTAACCTCCTGCCTCTTTGTGGCAGATTCTATTGTGTTTACTTTTCACAGAATAATGCCACGGGATGTGAAGATTAATTGTTGAATCCCTCATCGAACCTGTATGCAGTCATGGCACAGGACCTTACAGATGTGTTTCATTTTGTGAGATTCAAAATCAAAATTGAACTGTTGTACAATTTTCCCATGAAATTATGTGGTAAAAACAATAAAAAACATGGAGGGGAACTTAATGTTATAACACCTACTACCCAACCACTGGTTATACTGAGCCTGAAAATTTTTGAAATTGGACCTTGAGTAATTCAGAAAACTGGCCAACAACAAATATTGTTTAATCTGGCATTGTCTTTTAAACAAGTCAAATTGCCAATGCAAAACAATGTCTCAGTAATTCTGCCAGCTTGTTCACCTTTTCTAGGGGTGGACAGCCTGGTTGCAAAAGTAGGAGGATCCTTTCAAGAAACAAACAAGAGGCATAACCGCTGTTGTGGGAACAAGATTGGGAATTTTGAATAGTGTTGATTTAGAAGTATTAATGAATACATTGGCTAACATCTCTTTAGCTCTCTGCTTTATTCAGGCTCAATTGTGGATGCAGTCAGTTGCTGCCTCAATTGTACAAGAAGTGGAGGAAGCCACTTTTCCTACTGAAATTCGGAGAATAATTTCGGATAATGCCCATGATTTTGAAAAAGAATTCCAATCCTGGTGAAATTACTACCCCAGCACAAACACAGCCACAGCCTTTGCACTGACCACATGTAATGCTCCAGTACATTCAATATTCCCTATCACTGCATTGGGGCTGAATCATGAGAGAGCTATTCTCTATCCTTTTGATCTTAGAGAATGGGCTTGTCAAATTAGTGAAAAGTAACAAACTATTAATTTGGAAACTTACATTGTCTGGGAACAACAAGGGTTTATCTGTGAAAGTAATGCAATCAGAGCTCAAGATATTTGCTTAGAAACAGAACAGAATGTCTGTAACTTTGAAAGTTATCCAAAGCAGATTCCTGAAACAATACTGGGGTATATGAGCAATGGGTTTGCATGATTTAGAACTGCTTGTGATAGTGTTTTTGTAGAAGATTTGGTAATGAGTACTAAAAATAATTTAAATCTTTGTGTCTGTAACTTTACTAAAATTGCTGTTTTAAATTTGAAAATTGTTTGTTTTAAAATTACTTATTTTAGTTGTGTTCCATTTTAAAATGAAATCAATTATTTGATTTGTAATTTGAACATTTCTTGCTTCAAAATTGCTTATCTTTGTTGTATTGCATCATGAATATTGATTAAGGTTGATTTTTAGTTATTATTTATGTTGCATTTTCTTTAAGTATTGACTCAAACTGATTATATTTTAACGAAGAAATTATTATTGAATCAAAAATTGAAATTGAAACATTGATTTAAATTGTTTATTTGTCTTTTGTAATCAGAAATTGAAATTGATTGGTAAATTGATTAAAATTTATAAACATTTATTTAAATTGCTTATTCATCTCTTTGTAATCAGAAATTAAAACTGAAAATTGATTGTTAACTGATCATTTTATTTTAATCAAGAAATCATTATTATTAAATCAAAAAATTGAAATTGAAACATTGATTTAAACTGCTTATTTATCTTTTTGTAATCAGAAATTGAAATTGATTATTTGTTTTGTTTTCTCTCTCTTTTACCTTTCCCTTATCTTTTTCCTACTTTCCTATTCTGTCCAACTTTCTGTCTCTGTTTTCTGGGATATGCTCTCAACTCATCTGAGTCCTGAAGACTTCACCACAACACCAGGAATGAAGTGCTGCTGCCGATGATCGTGAACCACGGGGTGGTGTAAGAGTCAGTCTCAAGTTTTCTCTGATCTGCCTTATGACCATCAGCAGAGACCAGGAACCTGAGATTGCACCACTTGCCCTGAACCAGAGCTCCAGCCTGCCCAAGGTGGATGCTTGCATCAGGCCAGGGATTATTTGTAGCTGTGCCTGGTGCTTTTCATGGTACACTGCAGGGTGTTGGTTATCACACCCTGTCCCCGCACCTGCATCATGGGGCTAAGATCTCCACAGACAATAGTCCATAAATCTTCCTACCTTTTGGCCAGAGGCCACTCGCTTTGGAAAAGGACTATAAAAAGTGACTTTCCCCAAACTGACTTCGAGATCTTTTTCTCCCCAATGGATTGAAGATGCGTCTCGTCTCATCTCGTCTCGTTGGATGGCCACAAGGGTGCGTCCCGTCTATTGGTAGGTATATTCCATCCTTCTCTCTCTCCCCTTTTATCTCTCTCTCTCTCTATCACAAAACTTGATTGTTAGTACACAATAAACTGAATTACTGCTTTCTGCTAAACAAACCTGAGTCTCTTGCCTTTTGTCTTTTGCACCCTGGGGTCGACTTAACGATCATGACTCCTGCTTGGGTTGAGCGGATCGTGATAGATGTGCTGCTGACTGTCACCCGATTCCGGGTCACTTGTCACCAGCTGAACAAGTTCCCCATCCCCCCCGGTAAAATTGGCTGCTGGGACACACTGGCATGGTGAGGGGACAGGGATAATGCCTGCGGGGACAGTGGGAACAGGGGGGGGAGGCACCTGCAAAGAAACAATGGGGACAGGGTGGTGGCACCTGTGACGGGACAGAAGGAATGATTGGGGTGGTGGCACTTGGGAGGACAGTGAGGACAGGGTGGTGGCACTTGGGAGTACAGTGAGGATGGGGTGGTGGCACCGGCAAAAGGACAGTGAGGACGAGGTGGTGGCACTTGCAAGGGGACAGTAGGGACAGACACACTTGCCCCCAAGGCTGGCAACCCCTGCACGGGACCGCCGGAAGGTGAGAGTCCGGCGGCCGCACTCCGACACCGCGCCAGCCACGCGGCTGGACTCTTCCCAGCGGCCTTACAACGCCCGAGACGCCAGGGCAGATGTGTCCCCAAGCTTGTGCATGTCCCCAATGACACACATGTCCCCTGTTGTCCCCAGGGCCAGAGCACAGAGCAGGGCCTGCAGCAGGTGGATGCCTTGGTGGCCCGGTACCGTCATGGCTGCCTCTGGTGGGGACTTCCCTGGCTGCCCGTCCTGCGCCTCTTCCACCCCAGCACCCTTCGGCCACTCCTCAGTGCCTCAGGTAGGACACGAGACACCAGATGGGTCCCCAGGGCCACCCATGGGTGTCACTGCACCTGGCACAGAGACCTGGCAGTGCCCAGGCAGTGGCCACCAGCCCAACCCCACAGGTCCCCAGAGGTGTCACCATGGCTAGGCCAAACACCACCCCAGAGTGGCCACCAACCTGTCCCTGAGGTTCCCTAAGGCCAGCCAAAGGTGTCACCCTGTCCAGCCTCTGGTTGTCCCACAACGCTCATGCTCGGTTGGCTGTGGGTGCTGGGAGAGGGTCCCCACTGTGGGTTAAGGGGTGCAGACAGGGTGCCTCATCCCAGTGTCCCCACCCAGGGGACCCCAGTGTCCCCACCCCAGTGAATCCCTGCCCACCCCATCCTTGTGTGTTGCAGCTTTCGTGGCCTCCAAGGATAAAACTTTCTAGGCCTTCCTCAAGCCCTGGCTTGGTAAGTGGTGGGAGTTGGGTGGGGACAGCACCTCTGGGTGTCACACAGGTGGGGACAGCACCTTTGGGGGTCACACGGGTGGGGACAGCACCCCTGGGTGCTCCCGCTGGATCCAGGTGTCACAGGGGAGCACACAGCAAGTTTTGGGGACAGAACCATTTTGCACCCGCAGTGGATCCGGGTGTGTCACAGGGGCAGTAGGTGACCCTGACACACTCTGGGTGCCCCCAGGATGGAATCCGGTGTGTCACAAGGGCAGTGGAGGGCTGGGGGTGCCCCGCTGCCCTTCACCACCATGTGCATCAAGGAGAGCCTGCGGCTGCACCCTCCTGTCACTGCCGTGTCCCGGCGCTGCACCGAGGACGTCCCCCTGCGTGACGGCCGTGTCATCCCCAAAGGTATGGCGTGGCCAGTGTGTCCCCAGTGTCACCACCCACTGCTGTCACCTGCTGTCCCTAAAGCGGCCATTCCCATCCTACCAGGGGTCATCTGCCTGATGAGCATCTACGGGACCCACCACAACCCAGAGCTCTGGCCCGAGCATGAGGTAGTGCCACCCTACGAGGTGTGCCTGTCACTATGGTGGTGACAGCTGCGTCCTCACAGTGTCACTGTCACCCCAGGTGTTCAATCCCCTGAGGTTCAGCCCAGAGAACAGCAAGGGACAGTCTCCATCCTTCTTCATCCCCTTCTCTGCTGGCCCCAGGTACGTGGTGGGGTGGGGACAGGAGTGTCCCCAAGTGTCCCCCCCCCCATCCCTGGCTGGGATCACAGTGGGGTGACAGTGACAATGGGGATGTGGTGGCAGGAACTGCATCGGGCAGAGCTTTGCCATGGCTGAGATGAAGGTGGTGGTGGCACTGACACTGTCCCGGTTCGTGCTGCGGAGGGACACAGCGAGGCCACCCCCGCGCCGCAAGCCCGAGCTCATCCTGCGAGCCGAGGACGGGCTCTGGCTGCTGCTGGAGCCACTGGTGGGAGTGGCCTGAGGGACACGGGTCACCAGAACATGGGGACATCCCGCCAGGCAGGTGTCACACCCAGGGGAGGAGCAGTGAATCAACGGTAGCGTGAAGGGGACAACATTGTGGTGGCGGTGGGGATGTGTTCTCCTTGGTCATGGGACATGTCATGGTGTGGATGTGTCCACCCATGGACTTGTCCCCTAGGCCACTTGTGACCATCCATGGCCATACCGCCATGTCACCATCCATGACCACATTCCCCCATGTCACCATCTATGTCTGTGACCCCCCCCAAGCCTGATATCTCCATCCACAGCCTTGCCCATGTCCATATCCAAGTCCATGTCCATATGCATATCCAGGTCCATGTCCATACCCATGTCTGTGTGCATATCCATATTCCCGTGCCCATCATGTCCCCACCCACAATGTCCACGTCAATGTCTTAGTTCAATGTCTTTATTTTTACCCCAATGTTGGGTGAAGGGATGAAGAAAAATTAAAGAAAATCAGGGCCCAAATAAAAGCATTTACCTGTTCATGCTGGCTGGGTATGCATAGGCTTCAGCAGGTAAAAAGAACCGTTTTTAGACGACTTTCCACTCCATTGTCTCCAAAATCTTGGTTTTCTGCCCCAGTTCATCGCTATTTGGCTGTGGCAGATGCCTGTGGCCCAGACAGAAGTAGAATCATGTAATGTTTAGGTTGGTGAAGATCTCAAGGTCCATCCAGTACTCATTGACGCTGCCAGTAGAAATTATGGGATACAAAAGTGCAATTTTTTGAGGTGGAAAGTAAAATCCGCTGTCCCAAATGAATTCCTGATGTCAGTCTGCATCCCAATGGATTTTTGGCCTGCTGAGTCTAGGTGCCCACAGTGAGCCAGGAAGATGTGGAGACCACAAGCCAGGTGCATTCCCAACATGGATCACCAGGACTATGGATCACTGGGGAGCATCCAACAGGGTCCAACAGAGGAGATGGAGCTGGAGCAGCACAGGAACCTCTTCCCACACGCGGGGAACTCACAGAGCTTCCCTTACCAGTGCCCCCATTGGTGCTGGGTCATGGCAGAGTTCTGGGAGAAGCTCTTCCAACACTGGGGACACTGTTAGGGCTCTCCCTGGCGTGGATCCGCTGGTGGGTGACGAGGGTGGAGTTTTTCTTAAAGCCCTTCCTGCACAAGGGGAAGCAGAAGGGCCTCTCCTCTTCTCTACGTGAATCTGCTGATGCTTTAGCAGACTCCATCTCCTCTGAAACCTCTTCCCACACTCAGTACACTCATAGGGCCTCTCCCTGGTGTGGATCCTCTGGTGGACAATCAGGTGGGATCTGTGCTTGAAGCTCTTCCCACATTCCCCACAGTTGTAGGGCCGTTCCCCGGTGTGCACTGTCAGGTGTTGCATAAGGTTGGAGGAGTCATTGCAGCCCTTCCCACATTCCCCACACTTGTAGGGCCGTTCCCCAGTGTGGGTCCTCTGGTGGCAGATCAAACTGGACCTGGCACTGAAGCTCTTCCCACATTCCCCACACTCGTAGGGCCGTTCCCCGGTGTGCACTCTCCGGTGGTGGATTAGTTCGGAGCTGTTATGGAAGCCTTTCCCACATTCCCCACAGTTGTAGGGCCGTTCCCCGGTGTGGATCCTCTGGTGGCGGATTAAATCATAGCTGTCACAGAATCCCTTCCCACATTCCCCACACACATAGGGCCGTTCCCCAGTGTGGATCCTCTGGTGGTAGATAAAACTGGAGCTCTGCCTGAATCTCTTCCCACATTCCCCACACTTGTAGGGCCGTTCCCCAGTGTGGGTCCTCTGGTGGCGGATCAGGGTGGAGCTGAGGCTGAATCCCTTCCCACATTCCCCACACTCATAGGGCCGTTCCCCAGTGTGGGTCCTCTGGTGGTGGATCAGGCTGGTGCTGCAGTTGAATTCCTTCCCACATTCCCCACACTCGTAGGGCTGTTGCCCAGTGTGGATCCTCCGGTGGCGGGTCAGGCTGGAGCTGCTCTTGAATCCCTTCCCACATTCCCCACACTCGTAGGGCCGTTCCCCAGTGTGCACTGTCAGGTGCCTGATCAGATCTGAGGTGTCTCTGAATCCCTTCCCACATTTCCCATACTCATAGGGCTTCTCCCCAGTGTGGATCATCTGGTGCTGGACGAGGCCAGAGCTCGTGTGGAAACTCTTCCCACATTCCAAACACTGAAGGGGCTTTTTGCCATCATGAAGCTGCTCATGGACCCTCAGCTCAGAGCTCTGGCCACATCTCTGGCTGCCTGCCCGGCCCAGGCTGGGTCTTTCCTCCTCGGATCTCCATGATCTGCGTTTGCTGCCCCTCCTTGTGCAGGATCTCCGTGGCTTTTCCTCCCTGTTGGATTCCTGCACTGTGGAGCTGCTGCAAACGGCCTCTTCCACGAGGTTCTGCTGTGGGGATTTGTCCTCCCTGGTCTCCATCCTCAGCTCCTGGTCTGGGGGAGGCAGGACAAGGAGAGGATGGGATTTGCCTCTGTGCCAGAGGGAAGGAAAAGGAGATGCCCCCAATCCTCCCCAGCAGGACAGAGGGGGAAAGGGGCAGTGATTTCCTCCTCACCTGCCTGGCTGTCCTGGGACATCTTCCTGTTCCTCACAGCCTTTTCGTCCATCTGGATAAGACTTGGGAATGGAAAATCTTGGTTTGGGGGAAAAACAAAGTGCTTGATATGGCTTTGAAGGTCCTGCTGTCTGAGTGCATCTCTAGAAATGCCTGGGCTGTTTGGTGTCCATAAAAACCACCAAAACTCACGAAGGAGCCCAAAAACACTCTCCCAGGAGATCCCTGTTCGCACTGTCCTCACTTTGGGGTTATGGAGGTCCCTGTTCTCAGAGCTGCTGGGGGCCCGTGGCTCCTGGGGATTCCCCCTCTCCTGGCTCCTGCGCAGGCACGCTGAGGGAGTTTTGTGGGTCCCAGGGCTCATCCTGTCCTGATCCTGACTCGGCTCCTCCCACTTCAGGCACTCAGGGCTTCCCCCGTTCCCTGCCAGCCCTTCCATGCTCGGGGGGCCCGCACCCCACTCATCTCCCGGCTCCACCTCCCCTCCAGGCTGCCGGGCGTCCCCCAGCTCTGCTGTCGCCCCTCTCCCCACGCCGGGGCTCCCGCCTTTCATCCCCCGCCTCTCCCAGGGATCCCCAAAACCGATGTCCCGCCCCGCCGGGACCGGGCCATCGCCACGTGGGCCCCTTCAAATCCCCCCAAGGAGCATTTACGGCTCAGCTTTGGATTCCTGCAAGAGCCAGAAACATCCCCTCCTCACATCAATAAAACAATACCTCTCCCACGGACACCCAAATACATTTGGGACTCGATTCCCGAATCTGCGAGGCACAAACACCAACCCTCATCCCCCAAGAATCCAAAACCCAACCAGCCGTGCCGGAGCTGCCGCGATAGCCCCGGGCCGAGCTTCCCCTCCGCGCTCACCCGCGGGATGCAGGAATGCGATGCTGCCGGGGCCAGCGGAGCTGCGGGCTCAGCGGGCTCGCCCTGCAGCACCGCGATTCTCCGCCGGCGCCCGCTGACCCTCTCCTGCTCCTCCTGCTCCTCCTTTTCCTCTCTCCTCCCCTTCCCCTCTGCTCCTCTTCCTCCCGCTGCTCCCCCGCTCGCATCCCGGACCCCCCTTTGCCACCCCCTGTGCCCCGCGGCCGCCGCAGCAGCGGCTGTTGGGGAGGGGGCAGCACCCCCTGAGCCTGCAGGGGAGACAGAGCAACTGAGAGTTAGGAATCGAGCATCGAGAAATGCTTGGACTAGAAGGGGGCTGACAAAACCCTATGTTTGCTGGAATTTACGGTGCTTACAAGAACGGGGGAGAGAAAGGCTGCAGGATAAGATAAAGAGCTGGGGTGGGCAAACAGGATGCAAGGACAAAGGCGCCACAGGATAAGGGGGATTGTCCAGATCCATGAACCCAGGAAAAGTGGTACCAAAATCCTGAAGATGACTAAACGACTGAAAAGATCATGTTTAAGGAGACAAGAGGAAAAGTTCATCTAGGAGGAAGACTATGTACTTCATCCCAAGGAGCAGCGTGGAGCCGCAAAGAGGCGTATAGCTAATTTTAATATGAAACGGAGACAGTCAATGAATATTTATTTGGTTTATTTTGCAATCCTAGTTTGTAGAGAATTAAAGGAGAGGCGTAGGTCGCCGAAAATGTCATTTGTTTAAAGGTAACATCGACTATTAAAGTGTATTTGTAATAAATAAACTACTACTTAACTGAATAACACACAATGAAAACACCTACTGCTAATGTACCAGTTAGCTGCAACAGCCCTTTATAAAAATTGAAAACCACAAATCAAAATTAATAAATAAAAATAAATTAAAACAACCAAAAACCACAGATGCTCAAAATAAGCAAACTCAAAAAATAAGCACATAAAAGAAATCCAAAAATATATAAAATAATTTATAAAAGAGTTTGAAAATACATAATAAGTCTATAAATAAACAAAAAGCTAATGAGTTTTAAACAACAAGTGTACTCTTAGCTAAATATCAAACAGCCAACCATTATAACCTTTTACTTTCTTAATTGTCTCTTATTTTCTTTTATTAAACCTTTTAAAATCAACACATAAAAGAAACCTCATTTTTCATGCCACTCACTGGGGAGTCACCCCTGAGCAAATTGTTCACTGTGGGCTCTGGCAGCTGCTGAGTCCCAACCTCAGCTCAACCCTATTTCTTCTTCTCTCTTTCCTATTTCTCTTACCTCACATTTCTTGTTCTATCAAATCCATGTTCAATCAAATCCGTAGGTTGTGCTCCTATTGCCTGGCTGTTATTGAGCTACAACAAACCTGCCTCGGTAATTAATAGGTAATTTCTGATTACCAAAGGTAATCAATGTTTTTAGTGACAGTAAAATAAACAATTTTAATCAATGTTAATTAATTTTTAGTCAAAATATAACGCAATTAGAAACAATTTCAAAATGCAACACAACTAAAACAAGCACTTTTAAAACAAGTAATTTTCAAATTACAAATCAAAGAATTCTTTTCATTTTAAAATGCAACACAACTAAAATGAGCAAATTTTAAAACAAAACCATGTTTTATCTTATTTTAATTCATACACTTTGCCTTGTGTCAATAACCTCAGCGATGTCAACAGTGACTGATTAGTGTACATAATGTAGATGACTGCTGATCTGTAGAAGGTGATGAGAGTTAAGAATCATATCCTGCAATTTTAGCAAAGTTACAGACACAAAGATTTAAATGATTTTTAGTACTCACTACCAAATCTTCTACAAAAACATTATCACAAGCAGTTCTTAAGCATGCACACCCATTGCTTATATACTCCAGTAGTGTTTCTGGAAACTCGTTTGGATAACTTTCAAAGTTACAGACATTCTGTTCTGTGTCTAAGCAAATATCTTGAGCTCTGATTGCATTAATTTCACAGATAAACCCTTCTTGTTCCCGGAAAATGCAAGTTTCCAAATTAATAGTTTGTTACTTTTCACCAATTGGACGGGTCCATTCTCTGTGCTCAAAAGGATAGAGAATAGTTCCATCATTATTCAGCCCCAATGCAGTGATAGGGATAATTGAATGTACTGAAGTATTACATATGGTCAGTGCAAAGGCTGTGGCTGTGTTTGTGCTGAGGTCATAGGTGAAATTTACCAAGTTCCACTAGGATTGAAATTGTCTTTCAAAATCAGTGATGCTATCCCAGATTATTATCTGAATTTCAGTATAAAAAGTGCCTTCCTTGCCTTCTCATATAATTGAAGTAGCAACTGACTGCATCCACAAGTGAGCCTGGATACAGCAAAGAGCTAAAGAAATGTTAGCCAATTTATTCAAGGGGTCATTTAACATTTTGCAGCCCCATGGATCCAAAGTGCCATTGTGACACCATGGTACATCAAAGAACCATAGGGTAATTGTGACACCATGGGGCCTCATAGAACCAAGAGTGTATTGCGACACCGTGCGTCTTCAGAGGACAAAGGTACCCTTGTGAAACCATGGGTATGCATAGGACCAAGTAGCCATTGGACACCATGGAGGCTCATAGAACCAATGGGCCATTGTGATACTATGGGAGGTCGTGGAATTGAGAGCTGTTGAGAACCATAGTGCCTCATGAAACTAAGGAGGCATTGTTATACCATGTGGCCTCAGACAACCATGGGGTGATTTTGACACCATAGAGTATAACAGTACCAAGGGTGTATTGAGACACCATGGGGTCTAACAGATGCAATGGGCCATTGTGACAGCATGTGTCCTCATAGAAGCAATGGGTCATTGTGAAACCACTGGACCTCATGGAAGGAAGAGCCATTGTGACCTCATGGTGCCTCATAGGACCAAGTAACCGTTTTGATACCATGTGGCCTCAGTAAACTAATGGGTGATTTAGACACTGTAAAGCCTAACAGAACCAGGGGTCCATTGTGACACCTTGGGGCCTAACAAAACTTATGGGTCATTTTGACATCATGAAGCTTATTGGAAGCAAAATTCCATTGTGACACTGTGGAACCAAAAAAGAATCAATGGACAATTCTGACACCATAGGGCTTAAGAGAACCAAGGTGCCAATGTGACACCATTGGTCCTAACAGAAAAATGTGGTCGTTGCGGCACCATGGGGCATCATGAAACAAAGGGGACATTTCGACACCATGAGGCCTAAGAGAAGCAAGGGGCCTTTGTGACACCATAGGACATCTTGGAACCAAGGGCGTCAATTGTGATACCATGGGGCCTCATAGAACCATGGGTGTATTGTGACACCATGGGGCCTAGCAGAAAAAAGGGTCCATTGTGACACCATGAGATCTGAAACAACCATTGTGACACTATGTGGCCTATCTGAACCAAGGCACCATTTTAGCAACATAGAGCCTAACAGGACCAAGGGGCCATTGTGACACCACAGGGCTTCATGGAACCAATGGGCCATTGTGACACCATGAGTCCTAATAGAACCAGGGGGAAATTGTTATACCATGACGTTCAATGGAACCAAGGGGCTTTTGCGACACCATCGGCCTTCACAGAACCAAGGGGCCATTGTGACACCATTTTGCCGTATGAAACCTATGGTCCATTGTGACACCTTCGGGCCTAACAGAAACAAGGGAAAGTTTTGACATCATGGAGCCTTACGGAAATACAATGCCATTGTGAAACCACGGGACATCAAAGAACCAAGCGGCTATTGTGACACCATGGGGCCTAAGTGAACGAATGCACCATTGTGACATCATGGGTCCTAAGAGAAAAAAGTGGTCCGTGTGGCACCCTTGGGCCTCATGGCATGAAGAGGACATTGTGATACCATGGGACCTAAAGGAACCAAGAGATCATTGTGACACCACAACTCCTAACAGTACCGGGTGGCCATTGTGATATTATGGGGTCTAAGCGAACAAAAAGGCCATTTTGACACCATGGAGCTTAATGAAAACAAGGACCATTTTGACACCATGGAGCATAACGGAACCAAGAGGCCATTGTGCCACTATTGTGCCACATGGAACATATGGTACATTGGGACACCATGGGGCCTTCATAGAACCAAGTGGATATTGTGACACCATGGGGCCTCAGAGAACCAAAGGGTGATTAAGACACCATGGAGCCTAATGAAACCAAGGGCTATTGTGATACCATAGGGCCGCATAGAATCAAGGAGCCATTGTGACACCATGCTGCCTAAGAGAACCCAGAGGCCATTGTGACACCAGTGTGCTGCATGTAACCAGTGCTGCATTCTGACACCATGTGACCTAGCAGAACCAAGGAGCCAATGTAACACCATTGATCTGCCTTGAACCAATGGCCCATTGTGACACCATTGGGCCAAACAGAACCAAGGGGCTGTGTTGATGCCTTGGGTCATCATATAACCAAGGGGCCATTGTGATACCATGGGGTATATCTGATCTAAATGATCATTGTTACAACATGGACCGTAATAGAACCAAGGTGCCACTGTGACCCCACTCGGGCCTCATAGAACCAAGGATATATTGTGATACCATTGGGTCTAACAAATCCAAGACGCCATTGTGACAACATGGGGGCTTGCTGTAAATTCCACCCTCACTCTCTGACCTGTCCTGCTAGCTTCAAGTCAGATACGGATGAAATTCAGGACAAAGCAAAAGACAAAAGGAGGCTCTGTATCCCAGGAAGATGTCCTGCACTTTATTCCTAAAATGTTTCCAGGGATTAAGTGAGAGAGACAAAAGAATGGTGAGGAATTTCAAACCTACGGTGAGGGGAGGCATAAATAGAGTTGCAGCCCATGAGATTGCGCTGTCAGGGAGGGGCTAAGGGATGGCTGAACTATTTTCACAAGACCCAGGGGAGTACAGAATGAACCATTTTCAGTGCACTATGAACCATAACTTAGTACAAAGCAACAGGGGCCTCAGAGAACCAAGGTGCCATTGTAACACCATGCTGCCTAACCCAGGAGCCATTGTGACACCAATGTGCCGCCTGAAACCAACAGTAAATTGTGACACCATGAAGCTTAAAAGAACCAAGGGGCCAATGGGACACCACTGTGTCACCTGAAACTGCTGGTCCATTGTGGCACAATTGAGAATAACATAAACAAGGGGCCATTGTGACACCATGGGACTTCATAGAACCCAGGGGCCCTCGTGACACCACAGGACTTCATGGAACTAAGGGTCCATTGTGAGACCATGGGTCCCCAGAGAACCAAGAGGCCATTGTGACACCATGGGACCTCAATGAACCAAGGGTGTATTGTGACACCATGGGACCTAACAGAATCAAGGGTCCATTGTGACACATGGATGCTCATAGAACCAATAGGCCATTTTAATGCCATGGGACCTCACGGAACCAAAAGGCCATTGTGACACCATGTGGTATATCTGATCTAAATGGTCATTGTTACAACATGGACCGTAACAGAAACAAGGTGCCACTGTGACCCCAATAGGGCCTCACAGCACTGAGGGGCCATTTTGAATACCATAGGAGCTCATAGAACCAAGGGGCCATTTTGAACTCCATGGGGCCTAATAGAACCAAGGGGAAATTGTGACACCATGGAGCAAAACAGACCAAGTGGCCATTAACGCATCATGGTTTCCACTGGAATCAAGGGGCCATTGTGGCACTATGGAGAATATCTGAACCAAGGGGCTGTCGTGAAAACATGGAGGCTAACAGAACCAAGATGCCATTGAGACACCACAGGGCCTCACCGCACCAAGGGTGCATTTTGAACACCATAGGTCCTAAAAGAAGCAAGGGGCTTTTGTGACACCATGGGAGCTCATAGAGCAAGGGGACATTGTGACACCATGGCAGTTAATAGAGCAAGGGAACATTGTGACACCATGGGGCCTCACAGAACCAAGGGGCCATTGTCACACCATGGTGCCTAACATAACCACGGGGAAATTGTGACAGCATGGGGCCTAATGGGAAACTGTGACACCATGAGGCCTAATAGAACCAAGGGGAAATTGTGACACCATGGGTCATAACAGATGTGATAAGATGTTTTGACACCATGGGGCCTAACAGAATTAAGGGGCCAATTTGACACAAATGCACCACCTGGAATCAATGGTCCATTATGACACCATGGGGTATAACATAACCACAGGGCCATTGTGAAATCATGGGGCCTAATAGAACCAAGGTGCCATTGTTATATCATGGGACCACATGGAAACAAAGGGGTCACTGTGACAGCATGGAGCCTAATGGGACCATAGGTGAATTGTGACACCTTGGGGCCTCATGGAATCAAGGGGGCATTGTGACACCATTGTGCCTCATAGAACCAAGGGGTGATTTTGACACCATGGTGCCTAACAGAACCAAGGGGCCATTCTGATGCCATGAGGCCCAACGGAAATAAGGATACCACTGTGGAACCCCATGTAATCTTTAAGCACACCAGGAGCCTGCTGCAGGTGAGCTGCTCTCCCCAGGGTTCTACAGGTGCTGCAGGATCCTGCTCCATCACAGGATTCCTATTGAGTCATGGCCTCCTTTGAGAATGGATCTACTGCAGAGCAGGATCCAGCACAGGATGCAGGTGAATCTCTGCTCCATTCTGGGCCTCCGTGGGCTGCAGGTGGATCTCTGCTCCCTCATGAGGTACCTGAGCCAGTCCCCCTCCCCATGTGTTGCTGCATTATTAGGGCAGGGGAAATTTGGGAGGACCAAAACTCCTGTTTCCTCCAGTTACACAGTTGTGGATACTGAGTTTTTGTAGTAGCTACATCCAATTCTGGTGTTGTGCATTACCTGCAACACCCAGCAGTTCTATGTTAGGTTTAGCCTTCCATATTGACAGGATTATTTCTCAATCTCCTCCAGCTCTCATCCATAATCACAGAATCACAGAATCACAGAATCACAGGATAATGAGGTTGGAAGAGACCTCTAAGATCATCAAGTCCAACCTATGTCCTAACACCTCAACTCAGAGTCTAGACTATAGCACTAAGTGCCATGTCCAGCCTTTTCTTAAACACATCCAGAGATGGTGCTTCCACCACCTCTCTGGGAAGAGCGTTCCAGTAATTTATTATTCTTGCAATAAAAATTTTTTTCCTAATATCCAACCTATACCTTCCCTGTCATAGCTTGAGACTGTGTCCTCTGGTTCTGTCAGTTGCTGTCTGGTGGAAGAGAGTGACTCCCACCTGTCTACAGCCTTCCTTCAGGAAGTTGTAGAGAACAATAAGGTCACCTCTAAGCCACCTCTTCTCTAGGCTAAACAACCCCAGCTCCTTCAAACATTCCTCATAAGGCTTGTGTTCCAAGCCCTTCACCAGCCTTGTTGCCCTCCTCTGGACACATTCAAGCATCTCAAACATCCTTCCTAAACTGAGGGCCCCAGAAGTACAGGGGAAGAATGACCTCCCTGCTCCTGCTGGCCACACAATTCCTAATGCAGGCCAGGATGATGCCGTTGGCCTTCTTGGCCACCAAGGCACATTGCTGGCTCATATTCAGCTGGCTGTCAACCAGCACCCCCAGGTTCCTTTCCACCTGTACAATATCCAGCCACACTGCCCCCAGCTTGTAACGTTGTAGGGGACTTTTATGGCCAAAATGTAGAATTAGGCACTTAGACTTATTAAACTTCATGCTGTTGGACTCAGACCATCTATCTAACTGATCTAAGTCTCTCTGCAGAGCCCTTCTTCCTTCCAATAGATCAACATAAGCTCCCAGCTTAATGTCGTCTCCAAATTTGCTAATGAAGGACTTGATGCCCTCATCCATATCGTCTCTAAAAATATTAAACAGAACTGGCCCCAGCACAGAGCCCTGAAGGACCCCACTGGTGACTGGCCACCAGCTGGACACAGCACTGTTCACCACCACTCTCTGGGCCCAGCCATCCAGCCAGTTCCTAACCCATCAAAGAGTGCTCTTGTCCAACCTATGTGCTGCCAGCTTCTCCTGGAGCATGCTGTGGGAGACAGTACCAAAGACCTTGCTGAAGTCTAAATAGACAACATCCACAGCCTTTCCTGCATCCACCAGGTGTGTCACATGGTCATAGAAGGAAGCCAGGTTGGTCAGACATGACTTACCCTTCATAAACCCATGCTGACTTGGTCTGATACCCTGGCCATCCTGTAAGTGCTGTGTGATAGCACTCATTATGAACAGCTCCATAATTTCCTATGTATCTCATCTAAGCATTCTTCTTTCATGAACAATCTTAAGGTGCTGGAACCCTGGTCACTGAGAATTTTAGACTTTCTGTGCTGACAAGCACTGACCCCCAAGAGAACACTTAAACTCTGGCCATGGAAAAGACTTCCAAAACCAAATAATAAAACCGAGATTATAAGTATGTAGTTTAAATAAAAATATGTAATATCATATAGCATGAAACTCAGATTTTAAAATTTCAGAATAGAGTAATATATATAATAAAGTAGAAATTTTAGAACAAAAGTTTGTCCTTTTAGCCTTCTTCATAAGTCTAAGTAATATTTTATACTTAAATAAAAAGTATGCATTACAAGCCACAAATAGGTAATTATTAAATTAAAAGTAAAAATAATTTAAACATCATTTCTTAATTTAAAAATTTGTCCTTGAAAAGACCTGTAAAAAAATAGGTCTTAATTTTTAATTTATTAACTTAAAATACTGCAAAACTCACAGTTTGTAAAACTATAATATAAATTCAAATTAATAAACATCTAAATCCAAACAAAAAATACCAACTCGCACATTTAATCCCAACTATAACAAAAAAGCCCCCCACAATATTAATGCAGCATCTGAATATTGGGCAAGTCTAGGTAATATTCGGGCCTGGATACTTGGATTGAGTCCCATCAATGCTGGGATACCCAGAACTCCATCCTTCATGCTGGAGTGCAGGATGACATCACATGTGCACGGTGTTAAGCATTGCCATTCCTTAACAGCTGATCAAATCTGGAGGTCAGGGGATTCAAGGAGCCCTGCTTTTGCATCCGTTTGGTCTGCCAAGTATCTTAGTCTAGGGATGGTGCATATTTTTTTCGTATGTCAATTTTCTGAAGAGGTTTTCATGCGATGATGTGTGTTCTCCTCATACATAATACTCACCAAGCTGGTGACATGGTGTGTTGGGTTGATGTGGCCAGAAATGTGTATTCTATCAGCATCTGTTGAATCTGGGTGGGGTAGTGAATCCTTATCTCCATTGCACATATTTTTTGCTAACGGGTCATCTTTAAGATTAGGCAAGGCGATCATCTTTATCTTTTCCACAATCCATCCTCCCTCCAGGAAGATATCATCTGCTACTGGGCCATTAAGTCCCACTGTATGACTGATAAAATTACATCATCCCATTGGGACATGCTTCAGCCAGAGGGAGGAGCCAAGTCTTTCCTACCTAAATAAAAAAACTGAGATTTTGGACAGCAAAATAGCATCCTTCCACTGGATTCCAGAAGAAAACCTGACCTTTCCATACCATCCCTGGACCTTCAGAAGAAAACTGCACCCTTCTACGGGACCACTGCTTCAGCTAAACCACATCTGCCACTGCAGGATAATTGTAGCCACAATTTAATTAGACTGCTACCAACACCCTGAGTGACAGGGTGTCAGATTTTATTCTGACTGTCAGGGTTGGCATTATTCTTCATAATACTATTTTTCTATTTGAATTTTCCTAGTAAAGAGTTGTTATTCCTAATTCCGTATCTTGGCCTGAGAGCCTCTTAATTTCAAAATTATAATAATAATTTGGAAGAAGGCAATTTACATTCTCCATTTCAAAGAAAAGCTTCTGCCTTTATTGGCAGACATCTCTCCTTCAAACCAAGACACATGGGAGTCCACTTCCCTTTGCTGCAGACCATGTAGAATATGCTGCTGGTCAAAAAACCTTAGCTATTTCTATGAATATGACACCCAGCAGCCTGTGTTCTCTTCTGGCAGATCGAATTTTTGTTTGCAGTAGTATCACATTTTCAGCACATCCCGCCTCTGTTATAAATCCACTTTGCCATGGCTTAAGGGGGCATGCCTCAGTAAACCTTACTGACGTTCTTATGGAGAGCAGACTTAACAAGATGGAACCAATCTTGATCATTCATGGCTTCTTGCTAAATATATATGATTATAGATTTTCTTTTCCCGGTTAAGTATAGGTGGCCCATCCACCTGGCCAAATTAGTAAATTTATCCCAAATATGGACAGTGGTCAACATGGTATTATTGGAAGGATCTAATTATTCCAACATGTCCTACTCACTGTCCATCAATGCTGTTCAGCCTTACTTTTTATTTTCATGAACAGAAACAATCCATCGAGCTTTGTCCACAAAAGTACATACCAAACTAACGGAGGAGAGCAGCGCTCTGGATGCTTTGAGCCCAGGGAGTCTTCCCTTGCCTCATCTTAGAGAGACCTAGGGCCAACAGCAGAAGAATTTGTCTCATACCACTTTCCTTGCACTCCTACAGGAAATCCCAAAAATTCAATGTCTACAAATACATTTCTGTATTTGTAAGATCTTGAGTTTGTGAAGACACTGATGTTTCTTGACCGTCTCACTGGCAGCAACTTTCAAGGAGGAGTTGGAGTGCTTGTATCTGACTGTCATGTTCACCATGAATGCTTTTCCTCCTTCAACAAAGATCAAATTTGGCTTGTATAACTCGTTGTCATCATCTCTTGAAATACAGTCCAGTTCTTCTTTTTAGCCTCACAGCTCACAGATGTGTCTTTTTGTGCCTTTATTCCTGTTTTATTGAGTGTAATAATACAGGCTGATGTTTCATTATCAGCACCACAATATTTACAGGTTTTCACAAGTGCCCTTGGCCAGGATCTCTCTTGTGCAGCGCACATTGGCTCTCAACTGTAGTGCAGTTACCAATTTTCTATGAGGTGTGCTTCTGTACCTGGTTATCCACCAATTACGGATATCATAATTTTCCAACTTCTCTATACCGTGGCCCTTGGATAGCAGTTGTTTCCACTTATTATATGATATTACATTATATTATCATATAACATATGATATGATATGATATGATATGATATGATATGATATGATATGATATGATATGATATGATATGATATGTGGGAGCCCAGGGCGTACCCCTGGCCTCCTTGGGGGTCTCAAAACCCCCCTGGCAAGGGTCTCAAAGACTCTGAGTGAGACCCTGGTGTCACAGGTGCTGAATTCTAACCCCTGGGGGAAGTTGTCAGCACAAGGAGAATGGAAACAAGCTGCCAAAATTAGTGAAGTGTCAATTAGATTGTTAGAACGTAGATAAATAGACTTTTGGGAATGTTTATGATAAGGGACACTTGGCCAAGATGGAGAATTTGGGGGGTGAACACCTTTACCTCCTTCTTCTCCATGTCATCCATGTTGGGTGACACGTTGGCACTCTTGGATTGGATGGGGTCAGGGCTGGACCATTTAATAAAATTGTATTGTATTGGGAAAATTTTGTAAACATGTAATACATAATACAAACTATATAAGATAAGCCCTGCCTTCACCAGGCAGATTCCACCATGGATGCCAGGCTGAGCAGACCGCTGCTGGCCAGGCAAAAGGTCCCGGAGATAAGAAATAATAAACAATCCTTGGAAAAAGAGAAAACCATCTCCGGCAATCTCTCTTCAGCTGCTTCAGAGAAAACCAGGGTTTGAAACACCTTCATGTCCCTCTGGGGTGATCTTGGGGCAAAGGAGAAACCCCAGAATGGAAATATTATATTATATTATATTATATATTATATTATTATATTATATTATATATATTATATTATATTATATTATATTATATTATATTATATTATATTATATTATATTATATTATATTATATTATATTATATTATATTATACTATATTATACTATATTATATATATCATATGCGTTGGGATACTTGGCCAACCCCTCCCAATTTCCACCAAAGTAGTTTATATGTTCCAAGAACTGTTTAGCATGGCTTTTCCTTTGGTTTGCCTTTTTAGAGTGTGCACATTTCCTGGCTGTGGTTTTAGTCCATTCTTATTATCACCTCCAGCCTGGGCTTTGGTCCTTACTAGGTGCTGATTGTAGCAGGGGTCTTCATCATCCATCCATTGGATGGTATCCCAACCAAGCAGGCAGTTCAATTCCCACAAGCATGACTATATCAGCTATTTCACTACAATGTCTAAGCATAGTTAAAAACAGAAATAAAAACGATATCTTTATAGCAGAGTTACTTTAACATTATACATATAGCATTCCTTTTCATCTTTGCCAAAAGCCAGTATCATAATATGGATTTATAACATGCTGGATATTTTCCAACCTATTCCCAGCTCAAAGCAGAGGGAAGAAGAAAAGGAAAGAGCGACCTTGACAGAATCCCAGAACTATGGTGGTGAGAAGGGACCCTGCCCATGGATTCCAATCCCAGCAGGGAGAGACACCTCGAGCCCAGTGAAGGTGCAAATGAGACCATAAAAGCACAACTTACGGATTTGATTGAACATGGATTTGAACAAGAAATGTGAGGTAGAGAAATAGAAAACAAAGAAAAAGAAACAGGGAAGAGCTGAGGATGGGAATCAGCAGCTGCAGAGCCCAAACTGAACAATTTGCTCAGTGCTGACTCCTCCGTGTACAGCATGGAAAATAAGGTTTTCACTTTGTGTTGTTTTTAAAAGGTTAATATAAACAAAATAAGAGACAAATAATAAAAGGCAAAAATGATTGGGTGTTCGGTATATAGCTAAGAGTACACTTGTCGTTTGGGAGATATAGTTTTTAATTTATTAGCTTGTTGATTATTTGTAGACTTATTATGTATTTCAAACAGTTTTATAAATTATTTTGTATAGTTTTAGGATTTATTTTATGTGGCTATTTTTTTGTTTGTTTTTAGAGAGCATCTGTGGTTATTGATTGTGGATTAAACTCTGTTTTTCTATTATTTTTAATTGATTTGTGGTTTTTTAACTTTCATAGATGGTTGGTTGCTGGTAACTGGTGCATTATTAGTAGGTGTTTTGTATTGTGTGTTATTGAATTAAGTAGGTAATTTATTCATTACAAATACACTTTAATAGACTATATTACTTAAAAAGAAACGACATACACTTCTCTTTTATTCTTTTTCTTCAAATTAGAATTGCGCAATACACCTAATAATATACATTGCCTGTCCCTGCTTTGTATTAAAATAAGCTCCACGGCTTTTTGTAGCTGCGCACTCGCTCCTGTTGGTCGCTCTCCTGGATCGTCTGGGGATGAAGTAGACAGTTTTCCTGTTAGTTGAACTTTTCATCTCGTCACCTTGGTCATTCTGTTTTTAATCCTTGGGTTATCTTCCGGACTTTGATACCAGTTTTCCTGGGTTCAGGGATCTGGACAATCCCCCTTATCCTGTGATGCCTTTGTCCTTGCATCCTGTTCGCCCACCCCAGCTCTTTATCTTATCCTGCAGCCTTGCTCTCCCCCGTTCTTGTAAGCACCGTAAATTCCAGCAAACATAGGGTTTTGTCAGCCCCCTTCTAGTCCAAGCATTTCTCGATGCTCGATTCCTAACTCTCAGTTGCTCTGTCTCCCCTGCAGGCTCAGGGGGTGCTGCCCCCTCCCCAACAGCCGCTGCTGCGGCGGCCGCGGGGCACAGGGGGTGGCAAAGGGGGGTCCGGGATGCGAGCGGGGGAGCAGCGGGAGGAAGAGGAAGAGAGGGGAAGGGGAGGAGAGAGGAAGGGGAGGAACAGGAGCAGGAGGAGCAGGAGAGGATCAGCGGGCGCCGGCGGAGAATCGCGGTGCTGCAGGGCGAGCCCGCTGAGCCCGCAGCTCCGCTGGCCCCGGCAGCATCGCATTCCTGCATCCCGCGGGTGAGCGCGGAGGGGAAGCTCGGCCCGGGGCTATCGCGGCAGCTCGGGCACGGCTGGTTGTGAAGCACGGAAATAAACTTCAGAACTTATAAAGTTGTGGAGTAGGTAGGTATTTTATTCAGCGCTGGACGCAGGGGGAGAGCATCTTCCCAAATCCTGCGTACCTTGCATGATTTCTAATCTTCCATTTATCTAGGAAGGTCATGCATATTCTAAATCGCCTATACATATTGATTATCGGCCCCGCCTGTTCCCCGCTCCGTATGGAAATCAGTTGCATAATCATTGCGGCTGCGTAGTTCATTGGGTCGGTGGTCTCTAGATGATGAGTCAGTGGGCTGAAAATGAGAAGAACAGCAGTCTCCTCCCTCGCTATTAAACTTTTCACCTTGTCTTTCTACGCGTGCGCTGTAGTCTCTCGGTTGTGATATTTTCCAGACTCTGCACTTTTACGAAGAGGGGCCCCTTTCATTTTTACAAGCCAAGCAAAATCTGTAAATCAAGGTTCTCTTATCGTGCATTCCTTTCCTTATTAGCTCACAGTAATTAATAACATATAATGTTATTAATATGTTCTACTCTTCGTTCTACTCTTCATTCTATTTAAACCCTTAAATACCCTGTTTCAGTTGGGTTTCGGATTTTTGGGGGATGGGGTTGGTATTTGTGCCTCGCAGATTCGGGAGTCGAGTCCCAATTATTTGGGTTTCCCTGGGAGAAGGTATTGTTTTATTGATGTGAGGAGGGGATGGTTCTGGCTCTTGCAG